>NW_028173794.1:87916-117916 GCF_963971535.1 Notolepis coatsorum | reverse complement strand
ATATATATATATATATATATATATATATGTTTATTTTATAAAGATGCCTATTGGGATCCTAATGTGAAAAACTGTGATTTAGTGTTATGACAAACTACAAGGTTCACTTCCCCTCCGCTCCACAAGGAGACACCACAGGGTGTTCAGTGTGTGACCAACTAAAAGGTTCACTTCCCCTCCGCTCCACAAGGAGACACCACCACAAGGTGTTCAGTGTGTGACCAACTAAAAGGTTCACTTCCCCTCTGCTCCACAAGGAGACACCACAAGGTGTTCAGTGTGTGACCAACTAAAAGGTCCACTTACCCTCCGCTCCACAAGGAGACACCACCACAAGGTGTTCAATAGCACCTGTGGTAGTACTGACCTCAGTTCCTCCCCCACTTCCTCCCATTACAACCAGGACTCTCTCTCTCATTCTCCCTTTGTCTCCAACACATGCACAGCAGGCCTGTGATTTTGCTGTGTGTTGCCCGATGTCTGCCATGCGTCTGTTGAACTTTGTCTAATGTAAGTTCCAGTATTTTTGTTGACAGAGTCACATGGGGAGCAATAACTGAGCATGACGACGAGGTTTTCTTTAGCCTTAATAACTGGCGTGGTTTATTTCATATACATTTCCACCACGAGACCTGCTCTCTGTGAGAGCTAGAGAGAGAGAGAGACAGAGGGGGAGGGAACAATCCCTTATACCTGCTACCTGACAAGAAAGATAAATACAGTTCAAAACATCAGAATCAATGTATTGGCAGTCAATATTACATAACAGGCTATATTTTACACACCAAACATGACCCCTGCAAATCTTTTCAATTTCAGTTTGGAGACAGGCTTGGTCATAGCATCTGCAACCATGTCATCTGTAGGACAGTAAACGAGTGTCATCTTTTCTTCTCTGATGACAGATCTAATGACATGATATTTTATATCCACATGTTTACACCTCTGTCGGCACACAGGGTTTCTGGCAAGTGCAATGGTTCCCTGGTTGTATTCATAAACAACAGTTTTCTTATATACATAGGTATCCATTCCTTCGAGCAGTTGTTCTAGATAAATACATTCCTGTATTGTCAAAGCTAGAGCCATATATTCTGCTTCACAAGTTGATAGTGCCACTGTGGGCTGTTTCTTTGTTTTCCATGAAACCAGTGAGCTGTCTGTACCCATACTCACACAATACCCTGTGGTACTTCTCCTGTCTGTGGCATCTGCTGCCCAATCTGCATCACTATAGGCTTGAAGCCCTAAGCCCTCGCTGCTCTTTCTGAAACAAAGCTGTTTATCTGCTGTGCCTTTGAGATAACGAAAAAACATGTTTTGCTGTAATCCAGTGCTCTTCTGTGGGAACAGCAAAATGCTGTGATAACTTACTCACTACAAAACATAGGTCAGGGCGAGTACATGTTGTCAAATAAATGAGGCTGCTTACAGCTTCTCTGTACATTTTTACATCTGTACAACTGTACAACTCGTACACCTTACTGTAAATTGTACCTAAATTGTACCTCATCCCATTTCTGCTTTGCACTAGATAGTACTGTACATTAGTACACTGCATAGTATTGTATATTATATGGTAACTCAGAACATTGTACATATGTCTATACCGAACACTGTGACCTCATTTTCTTCTTCTAAATTACATGCTATATTATGTTATTTGATACTATCTTGTCTAGCACAGTCTCTGGAGCGTAACAGTAAGAAGCATTTTGTATGAAAGTATTCTGTACTTCTGTATGACAACTATTAAAGAAACTTGAAACTTGTACATCCTCAGCATCCTCATTGTAGTCTAGCTTTTGATCACATGGTGTTTCCCTAGCTCTACATTATTGCATGTCAAAACGATTCAGGATATTTTCCACATATCTCTTCTGGGATATTTTTACACAACTGGCAGACTGTTCGAAGTCCATGCCTAGAATTTTTTTTACCTACCTAGGTCTTTCATTTTGAATCTGGTGGAGAGCATACCTTTCACCTGCTCTAAGTTTCTAGTGTTGTCAGCTGCGATGATTAAATCATCCACCCAAGTTTCAAGTTTCAAGTTTCTTTAATAGTTGTCATACAGAAGTAAAGAATACTTTTATACAAAATGCTTCTTACTGTTACGCTCCAGAGAATGTGCTAGACAAGATAAGTATCAAATAACATAGTATAGCATGTAAATTAGAAGTAGAAATGATGATGATGATGATGGCGCCGCTCCGACCGGCTGCCTCTCTGTTCGCTCCGTCGAGACTGTGTTTACTTTTGTTAATATTTATAGTTTTTAGAGTTTTGTGCGTACCAACTGTTGGTGCATTTAATGTATATGACCGTCAGTCACTCATAGACATTGGATTACGGGAAACGTACCAACTGGATTACTCGCTGGATCAGCTTTCCGAACCACATCAATGGCCTGAAGAAATTCTCCGGAGATTAGGACCAGACCCTTTGTTCCCAGAGCCCAGGAAAAGACGACGAGGAAAGAGGGCTGGGATCCGAAACAGGCTGAGATCCAGACGACACCGCACACCACTGCCCAGTATATTGCTAGCCAATGTACAATCAATAGACAATAAACTGGATGACATCCGAGCAAGGATTCAATATCAAAGAGACGTTAGGGACTGCAATGTCCTTTGCTTCACCGAAACATGGCTCACACCGGAGGTTCCAGATCACGCAATTCAACCAGCGGATCACTTCTTTATCCATCGCAAGGACAGATCAGCAGAGTCCGGTAAACAACGTGGAGGAGGTATTGCCTTCATGTTTAACAAAAATTGGAGTGATCCAACGAACGTGAAGGAATTATCCAACCACTGCTCCCCAGAACTGGAATATATAACCATCAAGTGTCGTCCTTTCTTCCTCCCGAGGGAGTTAACGGCGATCGTCCTGATCGGAGTGTATATTCCACCGCAAGCCAGCAACAAGGTTGCACTCTCCAGACTACACAACGAGGTAAATAGAATACAAGTGGCTAACGTTAACGCCGCCATTTTAGTACTGGGAGATTTCAATAGCGCCAATCTGAGAAAGGTATTGCCTGACTTCTATCAGCATGTGACTTGCAACACCAGAGGCGGTAACATCCTAGATCACTGTTACACGCAATTTAAAGGTGGCTACAAGGCTCATTCTGATAGTGGCTTTGGTAAATCAGATCACGCGTCAATTTTTCTTTCACCAAAGTACAAACAGAGAATTAAAAGTACTCCCGTAGTCTCGCGAGAGGTGCAGAAATGGGATCTGACGTCAGAAGAGACGATCCGGTCAGTGTTTCACCACACAGACTGGATTGTGTTCCGCGACACAGATAACATTAATGCCTACACGGAGACAGTGCTGGACTATGTTTGTACTAGGGTGAAAGAAACAATCCCCACTACCAAAATGAAAGTTTACCCAAATCAAAAACCCTGGGTAGACAAATCCGTCCGTGAAGCTCTGAGAGAGCGCACCAAAGCATACAATGACGGCGTAGTGGCAGGCAACATGAATGACCACAAGGTGGCGCGACACAACGTAAGGAGGACAGTGTCAGAGGCCAAACGGCGCTACAGGGATAAAATTGAACTCCAGTTTGAACAAGCTGACTCTAGAGCTATGTGGCAGGGGCTCAAAACGATGACAGACTACAAAGGCGCCTCCCTCAAACTGAACAGTGACATCTCCTTAGCAAACGACCTCAATACCTTCTATGCGAGGTTTGATGCTGGTAATAACAACACCAGCTCACAAGCCTCGGCAATGGGGGGGGGGGGGGTCGGCTGCTGATGGAGGCGCAGTGTTCAGGGTAACAGAGCATGAGGTGAGGCGGACCTTTAAAAAAGTGAATATCAGGAAGGCAGCAGGTCCGGACGGCATCCCCGGCCGCGTCCTAAAAGTCTGTGCCGACCAACTGGCCCCAGTATTCACTGACATATTTAACCTGTCCTTAGAACAGGCTGTCATCCCCACCTGCCTGAAGAAGTCCACTATTATCCCTGTACCCAAAAAATCCAAGCCTGCTTGCCTCAACGACTACCGCCCTGTAGCTCTCACCTCCATAGCCATGAAGTGCTTTGAGAAGCTAGTAAAGGGCTACATCTGCTCCTCCCTCCCCATCAACATGGACCCCCTGCAATTTGCATACCGCCCCAACAGGTCCACGGAGGACGCCATATCCCATGTGCTGCACACAGCAGCATCACACCTGGACAAGAGGCAGGGGAACTATGTGAGAATGCTATTCATCGACTACAGCTCAGCATTCAATACCATAGTCCCCTCCATACTCATAGCCAAGCTCAGGGACCTGGGCTTGGGCTATGACCTCTGCCAGTGGGTCTTGGACTTCCTGACTGGCAGACCCCAGGTGGTGAGAGCAGGCAACTGCACCTCCTCATCCATCACCCTCAACATAGGGGCCCCCCAGGGCTGTGTTCTGAGTCCCCTCCTCTACTCCCTGTACACACACGACTGTGTGGCTCAGCGGAGTAGCAATACAATCGTCAAATTTGCTGACGACACAGTGGTGGTGGGCCTGATCTCTGCCAACGACGAGAGGGCCTACCTGGAAGAGGTCAAGGTTCTGGCGGGATGGTGCCAGGAAAACAGCCTCTCCCTGAACGTCAGCAAAACAAAGGAGATGATTGTGGACTTCAGGAGGTCGGGGGTCAAGGACTACAGCCCCCTCAGCATCGACGGGGCACCGGTTGAGAGAGTCAACAGCTTCAAGTACCTCGGAGCCTACATATCCAAGGACTTGACATGGACCACACACATTAACAGTGTGGTGAAGAAGGCACGACAACGCCTCTACTTCCTCAGGCGCCTAAGGAAGTTCCAAGTCAGCCAGAAGATCCTTAAGAACTTCTACTCATGTACAATAGAGAGCATCTTGACCGGCAACATCACCTCCTGGTTTGGGAATAGCACTGCAAAAGACCGAAGCAGACTACAAAGAGTGACACGTGCAGCCGAACGCACAATTGGAGGGGGGCTCCCCACCCTCCAGAACATTTACTACAAGCGTTGCAAGGGCAAGGCTAAGAGAATCATTAAAGACTCCAGTCACCCGAACAACTGCCTCTTTGAACTGCTGCGGTCAGGCAAGCGATACCGGAGTCTCAAGGCGAGCACAGAAAGACTCAGAAGTAGCTTCTATCCCCAGGCCATCAGGCTGCTAAACGAACAATGAATGAACACTACACAACAACAACCACCAAACGCACATAGCACACACATCCACACGCACACACTCACTTTAAACAAACACACTGTAGCACCCACTCCACACACTTTATAGCACACACCCACTTTAAACAAACACACTGTAGCACCCACTCCCCACACTTTATATTTATGGATGAAGGATTGCACTACAACTCGTACACCTTACTGTAAATTGTACCTAAAATTGTACCTCATCCCATTTCTGCTTTGCACTAGATAGTACTGTACATTAGTACACTGCATAGTATTGTGTATTGTATATTATATGGTAACTCAGAACATTGTACATATGTCTATACCGAACACTGTGACCTCATTTTCTTCTTCTAAATTCATGCTATATTATGTTATTATTTTATTTGATACTATCTTGTCTAGCACAGTCTCTGGAGCGTAACAGTAAGAAGCATTTTGTATGAAAGTATTCTGTACTTCTGTATGACAACTATTAAAGAACTTGAACTTGAACTTGAACTTGAGAAAATGAGGTCACAGTGTTCAGTATAGACATATGTACAATGTTCGATGCAGAATAGACGTAACTGAGTTACCATATAATATACAATACTATGCAGTGTACTAATATACAATACTATATAGTGCAAAGCAGAAATGGGATGAGGTACAATTTAGGTACAATTTACAGTAAGGTGTACGAGTTGTAGTGCAATCCTTTATCAATAAATATAAAGTGTGGGGAGTGGGTGCTACAGTGTGTTTGTTTAAAGTGAGTGTGTGCTATAAAGTGTGGGGAGGAGGTGCTACAGTGTGTTTGTTTAAAGTTCATTGTTCGTTGAGCAGCCTGATGGCCTGGGGATAGAAGCTTCTTCTGAGTCTTTCTGTGCTCGCCTTGAGACTCCGGTATCGCTTGCCTGACCGCAGCAGTTCAAAGAGGCAGTTGTTCGGGTGACTGGAGTCCTTAATGATTCTCTTAGCCTTGCCCCTGCACCGCTTGTTGTAAATGTTCTGGAGGGTGGGGAGCCCCCCTCCAATTGTGCGTTCGGCTGAACGCGTCACTCTTTGTAGTCTGCTTAGGTCTTGTGCAGTGCTATTCCCAAACCAGGAGGTGATGTTGCCAGTCAGGATGCTCTCTATTGTAC
Source organism: Notolepis coatsorum (assembly GCF_963971535.1). Classification (NCBI taxonomy): domain Eukaryota; kingdom Metazoa; phylum Chordata; class Actinopteri; order Aulopiformes; family Paralepididae; genus Notolepis; species Notolepis coatsorum. Next base: position 111,602 of record NW_028173794.1, on the reverse strand, counting down.
ATGAGTAGAAGTTCTTAAGGATCTTCTGACTGACTTGGAACTTCCTTAGGCGCCTGAGGAAGTAGAGGCGTTGTCGTGCCTTCTTCACAACACTGTCAATGTGTGTGGTCCATGTCAAGTCCTCGGATATGTAGGCTCCGAGGTACTTAAAGCTGTTCACTCTCTCAACCGGTGCCCCGTCGATGCTGAGGGGGCTGTAGTCCTTGACCCCCGACCTCCTGAAGTCCACAATCATCTCCTTTGTTTTGCTGACGTTCAGGGAGAGGCTGTTTTCCTGGCACCATCCCGCCAGGACCTTGACCTCATCCAGGTAGGCCCTCTCGTCGTTTGCAGAGATCAGGCCCACCACCACTGTGTCGTCAGCAAATTTGATGATTGTGTTGCTACTCCGCTGAGCCACACAGTCGTGTGTGTACAGGGAGTAGAGGATTATCACAATTATCACTTTTCCTGACTCTTTTGACTCCTTTGTGTAAACACAGGGGTCTACTGGGTTCTGTATGAAGTGATCTTCGATTAGGCATGTATGAAGCATCTCGTTCCAATTTCGCCCAGACTGTTTCAGGCCGTAAATGGATTTTTCTAGCTTACACACTAGCTTCTCTCCTTTCTTCTCGTAACCTTCAGGTTGTTCCATATATATTTCTCTATCAATGGGTGTGTGCAGGTAGGCTGTCTTCACATCCATCTGGTGTAAAATCAAGTCGTCTTCAGCTGCCTTCTGCATCACTACCCGTACACTGGTCAGATTGGCTGTAGGGGAGAATGTCTCACCGTAGTCTATTCCTTCCCTCTGACTGTAACCTTTAGCTACAAACCTGGCCTTGTACTTGTCGTGCCCTTCAATACCCTCCTTGATTGAGTACACCCATTTGCCTCCCACTGTCTGTCTACCCTCTGGTAACTTTGTTAGAGTAAAAGTAGGATTGTCCTCTAGGGACCTCATCTCCTCATCCATCGCTCTCTCCCATTTTCCTGACTCAGGGGATATCATGGCCTCTTTACAGGTCTAAGGTACACCACTCACTACTCTGTAGCAGTAATCTATGATAGTAAGTGTACTGTCATCCTTGTCACTTTCTCTCTGGGCATAGTCCTTCAGATACTTTGGGGGTTTATGTTTCCAGGGGGGATATCTCCCACTGCATGAGGCACGTGATGTCACCCTAGGGTGCTTCTCGTCATCATCCTCTGGGGGCTGTTGACCGTCTGTCTTCATGTCTGTGCTCAGTACACAAGGCTGTGTTACGAACGGGTAAGTGACTTCCAAGTTGTCGAGGTAGAAGAACGAGACGGAGAATGTATTACTATATCAAAACAGTTGTACTGTTTATTAACAGGGGAAAGCATTAACAATAACAGGGAGAAGAATATCTGTCTGTGCTTGTCCAGCGGTAGGTACGTCCGTAGTATTAGGTGAAGCTCTAGCAAAGAACAAGGAATAGAGCAAATGTTAAATACGTCACATTCTCAACATTCCACGCTGTCAATGAGGAGCAGCAGTCTGACAGCCAATGACAGCACCCAGGTGTGACAGACAATTAGTGATGACAGCAATCAGTGGTGACATACAAGGTGAACAATAACAACAGGAGTGACCCAGGTAGACAGTGGGAGACAATCCTAAGGATGATAGTCTCCTGAACGTTACAGTATCCCCCCCCGACGAACGGCACCTGACGTTCACCTAGGGGCCTCGGGATGCAGCCGCCGGAAATCATCGATCAGGCTGGGATCTAATATGTCCCGTTGAGGCACCCAAGAACGCTCTTCTACCCCGTACCCCTCCCAATCCACCAAGAACTGAAACCCCCTACCCCTCCGCCTACAACTCAGGATTCTCCGCACCGTATAGACAGGCTGACCGTCAATAATGCGGGGCGGAGGAACCGCAGGGAGTGGCGGGGACAAGGGCGATGAGAGGAATGGCTTCAACAGGGACACATGAAACGTCGGATGGACCCTCATAGAGGCCGGAAGGCGTAGCCTGTAAGCCATAGGATTCACCCGACGTACCACTTTAAAGGGCCCTATAAAGCGAGGAGCCAGCTTCCTGGACTCCACCCGGAGAGGGAGATCACTAGTGGAAAGCCAAACCCGCTGTCCCGGATGGAAAACCGGAGCCGGACGACGCTTGCGGTTAGCTTGCCGCTGAGCCTTAACCGAGGCCTTCTGCAGCGCCGTCCGCACTCTGCTCCACGTCCTGCGACAGCGAGCCACATGTGCCTGGGCCGACGGCACCTCCACCTCCTGCTCCTGTTCGGGAAACAGAGGAGGTTGAAAACCATATTGACACTGAAAGGGAGACATACCAGTAGAGGAGGAGAGGAGGGTATTATGCGCATACTCAGCCCAGGCCAACCTCCTACTCCACGTCGCCGGACACCCAGCAACGTAGCACCTCAGAACGCCCTCCAGGTCCTGGTTGACACGCTCCGTCTGCCCGTTCGTCTGCGGATGGAACCCAGACGACAGGCTGACGGAGGCGCCCAGACCGGCGGCGAACGCCTTCCAGAACCTGGAGGCAAACTGAGGACCCCGGTCGGACACAATATCCACTGGAAGCCCATGAACCCGAAAGACGTGCTGCACCACAAGGTCAGCCGTCTCCCGGGCCGAGGGGAGCTTGGGGAGGGGAATGAAGTGGGCCGCCTTGGAGAACCGGTCCACCACCACCAGGATGGCAGTGAACCCATCCGATAAGGGAAGACCGGAAATAAAATCCAGGGATATGTGCGACCAGGGACGCTTGGGAATAGGAAGCGGTCGGAGGAGACCCGCCGGCGCACGGCGAGAGGTCTTACTGCGCGCGCACACCGGACAGGCCGCCACAAAGGAGCGTGTATCCCCCCCCTCTGTCGGCCACCAAAACCTCCTACGGATAAACTCCAGGGTTCTGGTGGCCCCAGGGTGGCCGGTGAGAGAGGATGTATGCGCCCACTGCAGCAGGCGTGAGCGTGCCGCCTTGGGCACATACATCCGACCCGGAGGACCCCCACCGGGATCGGGCTCCCGTGCCTGAGCCGACCTCACCACCCTATCTATGCCCCATGACACGGGTGCCAAAATCAAGGCCTCTGGAATAATAGGGTGGGGCTTCTCCTCTCGACCCGGAAGATCAAACTGACGTGACAGGGCGTCAGGCTTGACGTTCTTGGAACCGGGTCGATAGGAGATGGTAAACCGAAATCGAGTGAAGAATAACGCCCACCTGGCCTGGCGAGCGTTAAGGCGTTTAGCCCCTTGGATGTAAGCCAAGTTCTTATGGTCAGTCCAAACAATGAAAGGATGTGCCGCCCCCTCTAACCAATGTCTCCATTCCTCCAATGCCAATTTGATTGCCAATAACTCCCGATTACCCACGTCGTAGTTACGCTCGGCCGGAGACAGCCGGCGTGAAAAGAAGGCACAAGGATGCACCTTACCATCCTTTAAACATCTCTGCGAGATTACCCCCCCCACCGCGGTGTCAGAGGCATCCACCTCCACAATGAACGGAGCCTCTGTGTCGTGACGGATCAGTACAGGGGCGGAGGTAAATCGACGTTTGAGGTCGCAGAAGGCCGACTCTGCCCTAGGCGACCATTCAAAGCCAGGGAGAGAGGACTTAGTGAGAGCGGTTAATGGATTGACTAAGGCGCTAAAATTGCGAATAAAGCGCCTGTAAAAATTTGCAAAGCCCAAAAACCGTTGTAACTCCTTGAGCGACGAAGGCCGTGGCCAATCCAAGACTGCACTCACCTTGGCTGGATCCATGCGAAGATCGCCCTTCGTCAACACAAAGCCCAGGAAGGAAACGGTGTCAGTGTGAAACACACACTTCTCAGCCTTAACAAACAGTTGATGCTTAAGGAGACGTTGAAGCACCTCACGAACGTGCAGTTGGTGTTGCACCATATCGCGAGAAAAAATAAGGATGTCATCCAAATATACAAACACTGACACCCCAATTAGATCCCGCAGCACGTCGTTGACCAGGGCTTGGAAAACTGCTGGAGCATTAGCTAAACCAAAAGGCATGACTAAATACTCATAATGCCCATTAGGAGTATTAAATGCAGTTTTCCACTCGTCCCCTTCTCTAATCCTGACCAAGTTGTATGCATTACGTAAGTCAAGTTTAGAAAAGACCTGTGCCCCCTGTAAGCACTCAAAGGCGGTGTCCATGAGCGGTAAAGGATAACGGTTCTTGATGGAAACGTCATTCAACCCCCTATAATCTATGCACGGCCGCTGATCACCATCTTTTTTAGCCACAAAAAAGAAGCCAGCGCCTGCAGGGGATGTGGACGGTCGGATATGCCCCGCGGACAATGCCTCTCGAATGTAAGTGTTCATGGACACTGTCTCAGGGCGGGAGAGAGAGAACATCCGTCCCCGGGGCGGAGAAGCGCCGGGTAGAAGATCAATGGTGCAGTCGTAAGGTCTATGAGGCGGTAGTGCTTTAGCACGCGTTTTACTAAAAACGTCCGCCAGGTCACAATAGACCGCAGGAACACCTGCCAAATCGGGGTTGGGGGATAATAAAGAATCTGCAACGTCCACCGTCAACCTGGAGAGAGACAAAAGAGGGAGGGGGGGAGGGACGGATGAACTCACGCCAGCGTCAGCGCTGACGCCGCTTCCCATGGAGAGTTCACCCGTAGCCCAATTAATACAAGGATTATGCAGCACAAGCCAGGGGTGGCCTAAAACAATGTCAGAATGAGGAGACATAACAACAAAAAAATTCAAATATTCCCCCTCGCTACCCGCCACCTGAACCCACAGTTTCCCGGTGCGTTGGGTAACAAATCCACAACCAAGCGGTCGGCCGTCCAGCGAACGGACAGGGATGGGCACCTCTAGTGTCTCTAAAGGAACCCCCCATTCTAGAGCCACCCCCACATGAATCAAGTTGCCCGCAGCCCCCGAATCCACTAAAGCCTTGGCCGTTGTAGAAGAATCCCCCCACCTGACAGTGACATCAAAGAAAGTACGTGAGTCGTGAACGTTTATGACCGGAGAGACATGCCCACCTGCTAGCACCTTCCCCAGGCCTAGCGGGCTCCTGCGTTTCCCGAGCCCCGACAGGCGGCGAAGCGATGCCCCGTGCGGCCACAATGAAAACAGCGCTTCTCGTTGACCCGCCTCTGTTTCTCCGCTTCAGAGAGGTTCAACGCTCCCAGCTGCATGGGCTCGTCATCGCCCCGGTGCTCTCTCATTGGCTGGTATGCTGGCCGATCGACACTAGGAGAGGGACGGAAGAGTACCTGTGACGAAGCCTCCCTCTCGCGTCCCCTCTCCCGGTGACGATTATCTAACCGAATGGCCATGTTAATCAATAGATCCAGGCGTTCGGGTAGCTCCCGCGTAGCCAGCTCGTCCTGCATGCGAGTGGAGAGACCATGCAAAAAATGGACACAGCAGGGAACCTCAGGCCAGTCCGCCTCCCGAGCCACAATACGGAAATCTATGGCGTAGTCTGCTACGGCGCGAATGCCCTGCCGGCAGGACATAAGTCGACTGCCGGCCTCGTAAATGGAAATCACCCTGGAGGTATCGAATACACGGCGCAACTCCAGGGCGAAGGCATCCGCGTCGCGGCAGACCACAGACCCACTCTCCCACTCCGCTGTGGCCCAAGAGAGAGCACGACCCGTGAGGAGAGTTATAATATATGCTACCCGAGCCACATCACTGGGGAAAGTACGCGGCTGTAGTTGAAAAATGAGAGAGCACTGGGCGATAAACTCACGGCAGCCGGTAGGAGCCCCTCCATAGCGCTCCGGCGCCGGCAGACGTGGCTCTCGGTAGTCCTCCCGATCCACCGGATACCCCCGCTCGCCTTCCCCGCCGATCGATGATGCTCCTCCGGCTGTGGATATCCTCGTTGATGTCGTAGAGCGGGTCTGGTTCACCGCCGCCAACGCTGTCTCCGCCGTCTCCTGAGAAGCCAGGGAAACATCTCCCAGTCGACCCAGCTCGACACCGACTGCCATCTGCCGCTCCATCATGATCCTGAGCTGGTCCCGTAGGCTCACCATCTCGTCCCGTATCTCCTCGTTGGAAGTCATGATGGCTAGAGCTTCTGTTACGAACGGGTAAGTGACTTCCAAGTTGTCGAGGTAGAAGAACGAGACGGAGAATGTATTACTATATCAAAACAGTTGTACTGTTTATTAACAGGGGAAAGCATTAACAATAACAGGGAGAAGAATATCTGTCTGTGCTTGTCCAGCGGTAGGTACGTCCGTAGTATTAGGTGAAGCTCTAGCAAAGAACAAGGAATAGAGCAAATGTTAAATACGTCACATTCTCAACATTCCACGCTGTCAATGAGGAGCAGCAGTCTGACAGCCAATGACAGCACCCAGGTGTGACAGACAATTAGTGATGACAGCAATCAGTGGTGACATACAAGGTGAACAATAACAACAGGAGTGTCTGTGTCTCGTTCTCACATGTTGTCTTTGTGACAAACTTTACTAACCTGTGCTTTTGCACTTTCCCCTTACCGGGATAATAGACTAGAAAACCGGGGCTGCCCTTGTCATGCCCTACAAAAAGTCCCTTTTCACACCTGGACTCAAGCTTTCCTCTGTCCTGTTGGTAAGCATAACACACTGACCCAAACGTGTGCATCCTGGCTAGATCACACCTTTTTCCTGTCAGTGCTGTATATGGGGTGGTGCCCGTGTGCTTGTTAAAACACCGATTTCTGGTGTAAGCAGCTTCTTGTACCGCATAATGTCATAGACTCTTAGGTAAGTTACCATCTATTAGCTTACACCTAGCCATTTCGAAAAGAGTGCATCCTTCCCTCTCTGCTATCCTGTTCTGGTGCGGGGAGTAAGGACAGGACGTCTCGTGTCTGATCTCGTTCCTTCTCAGCAGTGACTGGAACTCTCTATTTTTGAACTCTGTTCCGTTATCGGATCGTAAGCATTTTACGCTGCCATACGGAGCTACATCTGCAAGGAATTTTTCTGTGGCCTGGAGTGTGTCACTCTTTGCTCTGAGAAAGTAAACAAACACTGCCCCTGTACACATATCTGTGAAAGACTGCACATATTTAAAGCCACCTATGGACTCATTATTTACTGGACCGGCTAGATCTGTGTTAACTAGCTCAAGTGGTGTCTTTACCTTTTCCGTGGGACCTCTGTTCCTTGTTTGAGTGAACTTTCCCTTTATTCACACATCACATTCTTTGTTAGGTCTATGCTTTTCACCGTTAATGTGCATGCCTACTGTCACCGCCTGCAGCTTCAGTATATCCTCGTAATTACAATGACCCATGATCTCATGCCATGTCTGAATATCATAACTGACATTACATATATAATTTTCATTACATTCTGTTTGTAGATAATTGTTACGACCCCTGTGTGTCTAAGGGTAAAGGGCTGTAACATAACAGTTGGTTGACAGAAAAGATGGACCACGTTTGTAAACAACAATGATATTTATTGGTAAATGCAAAGGAAGCACATGTAGCTCAGGGGTGAGCCCAGGCCAAAACAACAAACAAACACCACTATACTCCAAATAAACACAATCTAATCTATGGTAAAAGAGATTACATTACCTAAACTACTCTTACCTAACCAAAACAGGAGAAAACAATGTCCAAAGGAAATGGCAGCTCACCCCATCTGTGCTTCCTGAGAAAGAGAGAAAAACACATTAATTATACAGAAACAAAAGCAGAATATATACAAAAACAAACTATAACTTAACAATGCTCTCTCTGTGGCCATACACACACAAGGAAATTACTACCAAGCACCAAAGGGCAATAAACAAGATGCAATATTGTCAAAGTACAGGTTTACCAAAATCACAACAAGCCTAGCCTCATGCCAGAGAGAGAGAAAGACTGAAGGGAGAAAGCCATGTTTTAACAGGTGTGGGGTGATCCATGATTGGGGGGTGTGGATTGAGTGTTAGAGTCTGGAAAGCCAACCACCAATCACTGCTGTGTTGCAATAATGGAAGGATTGGCCTGGCAGGGACCAATGGGGAAGGGAACAATGGCTGGAGGGAGGAAACAAAATGGAGAACACACACACATGGAGACACACACTGGGGAATATATACATTGGGATGTAACACCCCCATACATAAGACAAAAAACATGCCTACATAAACTACCAACTAAACATGTTTTTTTTTTCTTCTTTAACAACGAGATAACATCCCCGAGATAACATGCACTCCAAAACAAAGAGCTATGAAAAAACTAGCAGCAACATAAAACGAGTCCACAGCAACATAGACCGAGTAGACAGAAAAAATAGATCAAGTCGACAGCAATATACAGTAGAACGAGTCGACAGCAACAGAGATTTCAACTACGAGACAGAGCATCCGCCAACACATTATCAGACCCCTTCTTATGCTTTATGCTGAGGTTATAATTTTGCACTATGAGCGCCCAACGCATGAGGCGCTGATTGTGGTTGTACATCCGCGACAGAAAAACCAATGGGTTGTGGTCGGTGTATACTACCACTGGTAATACGCTCGAACCGACATACACCTCAAAATGTTGCAACGCATACAACATAGCCAAAGTCTCCTTTTCAATAGTGGAATAGTTTAGTTGATGTTTGTTAAATTTCCGGGAGAAATAACAAACCGGGTGACTGACACCATCGTGATCTTCCTGTAATAACACCCCTCCAGCTCCCACCCCGCTGGCATCCACCTCCAGCTGGAACGGCAGGGAGAAATCTGGAGCAGAGAGAACAGGGGAACTGCATAAGAGAGCTTTAACACTATCAAATGCATTTTGACAATCAGCTGTCCAAATGAATGGTTTGGACGGGCTACACAGGCTAGTGAGAGAAGTGACGACAGAAGAAAAGTTCCGGCAAAAACCACGGTAATACCCAGCCATCCCAAGGAATCTACGCAATTCCCGCCTAGTAGTAGGCACTGGAAAAGTTGTGATTGCAGATATTTTTGCATCCACCGGACGCACTTGGCCTTGTCCTACCTGCTTACCAAGATAGGTAACCGTAGCCTTGCCGAACTCACACTTGGCAAGGTTAAGGGTCAGGGAGGCTCCAGCTAAGCGGTCAAAGACAGTTTGCAAGGTTGTCATGTGGTCACGCCAGTTGGTCGAATAGACAACCAGGTCATCGAGATAGGCATTACAATTTGGAACACCAGCCAGGACTAGGGTCACCAGTCGCTGGAAAGTGGCCGGGGCATTACGCATTCCAAAAGGCATTACAGTATATTGCAAAAAATTGTCAGGAGTAACAAACGCAGAGATTTCCGAGGCACGGGGGGTCAAAGGGACCTGCCAGTAACCCTTTAACAAATCTAGTTTGCTAACATAGGTGGCAGATCCAAGGTTGTCAATACAATCTTCCATGCGGGTCAGTGGGAAGGAATCGGGCACGGTGACAGCATTTACCTTTCGGAAATCAGTACAAAATCTAGGAGTTCCATCCGATTTGGGAGCTAACAAGCAAGGTGAACTCCAGGGACTGCAACTTGGCTTGGCTAAACCATGTTTTAACAAATAGTCAACCTCCTGTTGCATCATGGCCCTCTTGGTGATGTTAACACGGTATGCATGTTGCTTGATAGGCACAGCATTGTTAACCTTAATATCATGGGCCAATACAGAAGTACAGGAGGGAACATCACCAAACAGAGCCATGTAGGCCTGAATCAAATTTGTGATGTCCTCTCGCTGCTCCTCAGGTAAGTGTGCTAAGTGAGTGGGCAGGTTCAATAACATCTCAGTGTTGGACAATCTAGCACCCTGATGGGCTGCATTGCGCAACTCCAAGCCATCTACGTCCTCACCACTAACGTCAGGAGAGTCCGGAACTATTGGAGTTGAGGCAACAGCAGAGACGGCCAGTCCGGCTGTCTGGTCTGAGGTCTTCACCTGCACACTATCTCTGGAAAAATATGGTTTAAGCATATTGATGTGGCAAACACGAGAGTGACGTTTACGATCAGGGGTGCGAACCACATAGTCTGTATCACTTATCTTCTTGTCTATTGCATACGGTCCGGAAAAACGAGCGGAAAGAGCAGAACCAAGGATAGGTAACAGGACTAGAACCTTATCACCTGGCTGGAAAGATCGAGAAACAGCTTTCTCGTCATAGTGCCGTTTCATAGTTCTCTGGGAAGAAGAGAGCGCTTCTTTTGCGAGAGAGCACGCCTGATGCAGTCGCTCTCGAAACTGGCTAACAAAATCTAGCACATTAGTGGGTGTGCTGGCACCCTTTGACATGAACCGTTCTTTAAGAACTTTCAGAGGCCCTCTAACAGTGTGCCCAAAAACGAGCTCAGCAGGACTGAAACCAAGAGACTCCTGTATGGTCTCTCGCGCAGCAAATAGAACAAGGGGGACACCCTCATCCCAATCTTTCTCTGTGTCTAAGCAATATTTACGCAGCATGGACTTTAAGGTCTGATGCCAACGTTCTAGAGCCCCCTGAGTTTCAGGGTGGTAGGCACTGGACACTATATGTCGGATACCCAGGGACTGTAACACTTGCTCAAATAACCTAGACAGGAAGTTGGTGCCTTGGTCCGTTTGTACTACCTTAGGCAGTCCAAACGTGGAGAAGAACTTCGTCAAAGCCTTAATTATTACAGGCGCTGTAATTCTGCGAAGAGGGATAGCCTCAGGGAAACGGGTGGCGGTACACATTATTGTCAACAAAAACTGATTGCCGGCTTTGGTCCTTGGCAACGGACCAACACAGTCAACTATGACATGTTCAAATGGTTCACCGACCGCTGGTATAGGACAGAGGGGAGCAGGTGGAATTACCTGGTTTGGCTTTCCGGTGATCTGACAAGTACTACAGGTACGACAGTACTGTGCTACATCGGACTTCAAACCGGGCCAAAAGAAATGTTGAAGTATTCTGTTGTATGTTTTAGTGACTCCCAAGTGTCCAGACCAAGGGTGGTCATGGGCCAAGAACAGTACATGCTGACGATAAACTGCAGGGACAACAATCTGATAAACAGTGCTCCAGTCTGGTACCTGATCTGGTAGCCCTATCTCCGATTGTGCATGCTCTGCCAGTCTAGTACCATGGGACCTCCATGTACGCATCAAAACTCCTTCATCCACAAAATAAGAATGCAACTCTCTCCTCTGTTCTGTTTCAAGAGAGGAGAAACATTTTGCAAGAGAAGGGTCAGCCTTCTGGGCAGTAATTAGCATTTCACGAGTAACGGGTAACTTCAATGCGTCGGAACTAGTTACAGTTGTCTGTGGGGGTACCTTACTATGAGTCGGTGGTTTGTCAGCGGTATCAGAAGTTGGAGCCAGCAACTCCTCCCTGACAAAGGCTGAAGCAAAAACAGAGTCAGACAAATTAATTTCATCACCTCTCTTTTTCAATTGAGCCCGAGTGACAACACTTGCAGAAAAAACTTCAGGGAAGTTCTGTGACAAGTCATCAGGCAGAGAATCTGTGTCTGGGTGATCCAACACTTCCAGCACAGCGTTCACCTGTCCTCCAGCTAAATCATTTCCCATGATAAAGGAAATGCCTTTAACTGGCAAGGAAGGTCTCACCCCTATTTTAAAGAAACCAGTGACCAAATCAGATTGTACATGAATACAGTGTACCGGGGCTGGCACGAAACCCATCTCAATACCTTGAACCAGGACACTAGAACCACAGGAAGATTTCTCAGACAGAGGTAGTACATCAGAGAGGATAAAGGATTGTGAGGCTCCAGTATCTCGTAAGATCTGAACTGTACACTGATCTTTTGGATCCCCTGTCAAGGAAACTAAACCCTTGGAAGTAAATGGCCTGAAACAAGGATCGAGAACATCCTGATCATTGTGCATCTGTTGATCGGAATCAGGTGCCATTTTAATCAGACCAACCCCTTTGGGTTGCCTAAAGTTCTGAGAGGACGGTTGCTGCTTACGTTTCAATGTTAAACAGTCAGAAATAACATGACCAGATTTATGACAGTAGTAACATGTCCGCTCCTCTTTTGAGCGCGGAGGTGACATTCTTGGTCGGGGGTGTGTGAATTCTGAATGGTTGGGGACAGAAGGTCTCTGAGAGAAATCATGGGGGGGAAACGAGTCACGCCTATCAACAAACACAGTTTTATGGGTTAGCGCAAACTCATCAGCTAATACAGCAGCTTGCTGCAGAGTGGACACTTTCTGCTCACTCAGGTAAATTACAATACGCTCTGGCAAACGATTCTTAAACTCTTCTAATAGAATGAGTTCTCTGAGAGAGTTTAGATCTGAGGCCTTGCTTGCTGCACACCATTTATCAAAGAGAGTTCCCTTCTCTCTAGCAAACTCTACAAAGGTCTGGTTGACAGCTCTCTTGTGACTGCGAAACCTCTGCCTATAAGCTTCGGGCACAAGCTCATATGCACGAAGGATGGCAGCCTTCACAGTATCATACAATAGACTATCTTCTAGGGAAAGTGTTGAACAAACCTCTTGGGCTTTACCAGTCAATTTGCATTGAAGCAACAAAGGCCAGACCTCTCTTGGCCAGCGCAATGAAGCAGCAATACGCTCAAACACATTAAAATAAGTATCAACTTCTGTCTCTCGGAACGGAGGCACCAAAGCAATGTGTTTACTTATATCAAAAGTGTGTGATGAATAAGCTGTGGAGGAGGACATACCCGGGCCTTGTGGAGGAGTCGGTGTAGCAGAGTTGGATCCACTCCTTAGGACTTCCAGCTCCAACCTCCGCAGTCTGAGCTCTTTTTCCACTTCATGCTCAAGCTCCAACCTACGAAGCCGATACTCCGCCTCACGTGCTTGTGCCTTCTCCTGAGCCTCCATCTGGAGACGTGCTATTCTAACCTTGACCTGGGCCCCTTCTCGAGACCCAGTTGACACAGGAGAGGTCAAGTGAAAATGTGGCAATGTGACGTTCACACCTGCCTTTTCAGCACCATGGGCTTGCTCCTCAGAAGGCTGTGCTTCCGTAGGTTCACCAGGAGGACTTGCATGTTCATCAGAGACCGCAGGTAAAACAAGCGTCCCCTGCTCCAACAGCTTATCTACCACAAGACACCTGATATCCTGCTTAAGATGCTTTTGTTGAACCGAGAGTTGAAAATGTGTGGCAATCTCCACTAAGTCTGCCTTGCGGCAGCTATCTAGCGCTTCCCAAGTAGGATTGCTCAAGAATTTCCCCAGATCAAAAGTACTAACTGCCATTATTTTTTCTTACACAAATGCCATTTTTACACAAAGTAATTAATAACTATACAAGTGTAAACAAACACAGTTCACCAAATCCATCAACCAACAATTGAACACGGGTTATAAAATCCCGGACGAGCCCCCATTTATGTTACGACCCCTGTGTGTCTAAGGGTAAAGGGCTGTAACATAACAGTTGGTTGACAGAAAAGATGGACCACGTTTGTAAACAACAATGATATTTATTGGTAAATGCAAAGGAAGCACATGTAGCTCAGGGGTGAGCCCAGGCCAAAACAACAAACAAACACCACTATACTCCAAATAAACACAATCTAATCTATGGTAAAAGAGATTACATTACCTAAACTACTCTTACCTAACCAAAACAGGAGAAAACAATGTCCAAAGGAAATGGCAGCTCACCCCATCTGTGCTTCCTGAGAAAGAGAGAAAAACACATTAATTATACAGAAACAAAAGCAGAATATATACAAAAACAAACTATAACTTAACAATGCTCTCTCTGTGGCCATACACACACAAGGAAATTACTACCAAGCACCAAAGGGCAATAAACAAGATGCAATATTGTCAAAGTACAGGTTTACCAAAATCACAACAAGCCTAGCCTCATGCCAGAGAGAGAGAAAGACTGAAGGGAGAAAGCCATGTTTTAACAGGTGTGGGGTGATCCATGATTGGGGGGTGTGGATTGAGTGTTAGAGTCTGGAAAGCCAACCACCAATCACTGCTGTGTTGCAATAATGGAAGGATTGGCCTGGCAGGGACCAATGGGGAAGGGAACAATGGCTGGAGGGAGGAAACAAAATGGAGAACACACACACATGGAGACACACACTGGGGAATATATACATTGGGATGTAACAATAATACATTCTCTTGTACACCTCAATGTTAAATCTCGTACCGTCAGGCGCCACAAGAACATCGTTACCTTCATTGAAGAACACTTTGGCACCGTTTGCAGTAGCAGATTTTACAGAGAATAGTTCTTGTGGGAACAAGGGTATGTAGAGGGCGTTCTTCAACGTCACTGTACACCGGCGCCCCTCACTGTCTAGTTCAAGTTCAAGTTCAAGTTCTTTAATAGTTGTCATACAGAAGTATAGAATACTTTCATACAAAATGCTTCTTACTGTTACGCTCCAGAGACTGTGCTAGACAAGATAGTATCAAATAACATAATAACATAATATAGCATGAATTTAGAAGAAGAAAATGAGGTCACAGTTGTTCGGTATAGACATATGTACAATGTTCTGAGTTACCATATAATATACAATACACAATACTATGCAGTGTACTAATGTACAGTACTATCTAGTGCAAAGCAGAAATGGGATGAGGTACAATTTTAGGTACAATTTACAGTAAGGTGTACGAGTTGTAGTGCAATCCTTCATCCATAAATATAAAGTGTGGGGAGTGGGTGCTACAGTGTGTTTGTTTAAAGTGGGTGTGTGCTATAAAGTGTGTGTAGTGGGTGCTACAGTGTGTTTGTTTAAAGTGAGTGTGTGCGTGTGGATGTGTGTGCTATGTGTGTTTGGTGGTTGTTGTTGTGTAGTGTTCATTCATTGTTCGTTTAGCAGCCTGATGGCCTGGGGATAGAAGCTACTTCTGAGTCTTTCTGTGCTCGCCTTGAGACTCCTGTATCGCTTGCCTGACGGCAGCAGTTCAAAGAGGCAGTTGTTCGGGTGGCTCGAGTCCTTAATAATTCTCTTAGCCTTCCCCTTGCAACGCTTGTAGTAAATGTTCTGGAGGGTGGGGAGCCCCCCTCCAATTGTGCGTTCGGCTGAACGTGTCACTCTTTGTAGTCTGCTTTGGTCTTTTGCAGTGCTATTCCCAAACCAGGAGGTGATGTTGCCGGTCAAGATGCTCTCTATTGTACATGAGTAGAAGTTATGAGGCATACCTGTGCGTCTCCTCTCCCCTGCGCCAACCCGAAAGTGCACTTCCCGTCTGCCAGCTCCATGCTGTGTCTCTCCGGCTCGAAGGTGCTGTCAAAGTTCTTGAATCAGTTCCTGTCGTTGATAATGTGGGACGACGCACCTGTGTCCACGATCAGTCCCTTCCTTTGGACCTGCTGCTGCTGCATTGACTGGCTGGCGTATGCTGTCTGCGCCCCGAAGGTGAAGTCCTCTCTTCCCGCTGCTCTCCGGGCATTGTCTCGACTCGCCTCATGTCCACCGCTGCCGCCATCTTGCACACAGCCGCCATCTTGCACGTGCGCATACCGAGCACTCTGTTCGTGCTTCTTTCTACACACTCTGTCTGCGTGTCCCGAAGTTTTACATAAACTACACCAAACAGTTTTTATGCACTTATCTTTTCGGTGACCCTTTTCTCCACATCACCAACACGCCATCTCTGTCAGGGGTCTGGTCTTTTTCTTTGGCGCTGCCCGGGCCTTCATTACCCTTTCTCCTGCCTCTTCGGCAACTGGGTGTGAGTCTTCTGAGGCCTCGAAATTCCGCAGCTTGGCCTTGAACTCCCCCAGCGACATGTCCGCTGAACTGTGTGTCACCAACCGTGTGAATGGTTTATACATCTCCGGTAGTCCCCTCATAACCATCGCCATCATTAGTCCATCGCTCTGTGCTTCTCCTGCACTCTTGAACGCCGTGATGATCTGTTCCGCCCTGATGACGTATTCAGTCACAGTCTCTGTTAGCTTTCTTCAGCGCGGTCAAAGTTATATACAGGGATACAATCTGGGGCCTACCTCTACCGATGTAGTGTTCTCTTAACACTTTTAGACTCTCTCTGCCTTTGTCCTTTCTGTCCCGGAATATCAGCCCCAAGCTTGTGTTGTCTAGGAGTGGTGCTAGCTCACAGTATGCGTTGCCATTCAGCTTAGTATCCAGGGCTTGCACGGTGTCCGTAATTTATCCCGTGAGGCCCGTCAAAATTATCTTTTTCAGCCCCACTCCGTGCATACAGCACAACATCCGCTCTTCCCAGAGCTCGTATTCTTCTGCCCTTCCGTTATACGTGGGCCACTTGCTTCTGCCTCTGGTCGCCATCTTTTGATTGTAGCTTAGCTTAGCTGCCCGTTAGCTTAGCTTTAGTGTCCCATGGTTCTCCCGCTGCTAAACTAGCCTAAACTTTTCAGCTAACTAGCTATCGTTATTTTGCTCTTCCGTGATCTGGGCCCATAACCTGTTGACAGAGTCACATGGGGAGCAATAACTGAGCATAACGACGAGGTCTTCTTTAGCATTAACTGGCGTTGTTTATTTCATATGTACATTTCCACCACGAGACCTGCTCTCCGTGAGAGCTAGAGAGAGAGAGAGACAGAGGGGGAGGAAACAATCCCTTATACCTGCTACCTGACGTCAGCTGCTCTAGCTGGGTCTCCTTACGCCTATAGCGCCCTCTTGTGGAACAGTTAAAGTGCAGTTACATTCAAGCATATTAACACTTACACTTAACACTGTTAACAGTTTTCCTTACTATGTTTAAGAACAGATGCATTTGTATTTATATGTATGTTTTGATTTGTTTAATAGTATGAAGTTCCTAAATCTGTGGCAAATTATTATTCAAATAATGTATTATTATTATTTATTATTATTCAAATAATATACTTTAAATACCTAAATGATATACTATGATTTAAAGGTTATATTTATGTTTGATGTATTATCTGGCATGATATTGGAATTTGTTTCTTTGTCTTTATTCAGAACCATGGCAATCATCATGAAAACATCCTATCATCATTATCCAGCAAATAAAATGGATATTTGATTGCAACCCTTCTTCTCCTGGTGGTTTGTAGCTCCAGTCTGAACTTTGAAACCTAACAAGTGTTCTATGTTTTACCTTGACTTTGTCTGTTTTATGCTCGTTTTATACTTATTTTATGTCTGCACTTTCTGCATTGCTCTTGATCTGCCAATTGTGTGCTCATTTTATGCCTGTCTTTTTTTACTGCTGTGAAGCACTTTGAGCTGCACTTCTTGTATGAAAGGGGCTCTACAAATAAGGTTTATTGTTATTATTCTTATTATTATATGTTGTGCACCCTGGGAAGAGCTGCTGCTATGTGGCCTTCACTCAGAAGGGGAGCTTGTGGGCTTCACTCAGAAGGGGAGCTTGTGGGCTTCACTCAGAAAGGGAGCTTGTGGGCTTCACTCAGAAAGGGAGCTTGTGGGCTTCACTCAGAAAGGGAGCTTGTAGCCTTGACTCAAAAGGGGAGCTTGTGGCCTTCACTCAGAAGGGGAGCTTGTGGGCTTCACTCAGAAAGGGAGCTTGTGGGCTTCACTCAGAAGGGGAGCTTGTGGGCTTCACTCAGAAAGGGAGCTTGTGGGCTTCACTCAGAAGGGGAGCTTGTGGGCTTCACTCAGAAGGGGAGCTTGTGGGCTTCACTCAGAAAGGGAGCTTGTGGCCTTCACTCAGAAAGGGAGCTTGTGGCCTTGACTCAGAAAGGGAGCTTGTGGGCTTCACTCAGAAAGGGAGCTTGTGGCCTTCACTCAGAAAGGGAGCTTGTGGGCTTCACTCAGAAAGGGAGCTTGTGGCCTTGACTCAGAAAGGGAGCTTGTGGGCTTGACTCAGAAGGGGAGCTTGTGGGCTTCACTCAGAAAGGGAGCTTGTGGCCTTCACTCAGAAAGGGAGCTTGTGGCCTTGACTCAAAAGAGGAGCTTGTGGCCTTCACTCAGAAAGGGAGCTTGTGGCCTTGACTCAAAAGTGGAGCTTGTGGCCTTGACTCAGAAAGGGAGCTTGTGGCCTTCACTCAGACAGGGAGCTTGTGGCCTTCACTCAAAAGGGGAGCTTGTGGCCTTGACTCAAAAGGGAGCTTGTGGCCTTGACTCAAAAGAGGAGCTTGTGGCCTTGACTCAGAAAGGGAGCTTGTGGCCTTGACTCAAAAGAGGAGCTTGTGGCCTTCACTCAGACAGGGAGCTTGTGGGCTTCACTCAGAAGGGGAGCTTGTGGGCGTTATTATTATGAAATGTTTCAATAAAGCTGCAGCAGCAGGTCAAGCTGGTCCTTACTCATAAAGAAGATGGTAAAGAAAGAAAAGTATTCAGGTAACATATTTAACAACTGACTTGATCTGGGGAAAATGGTGAATTTTTTCCAAATAACTTTTATCCAAATCGCTTTACAATTTTGTTCCTTACATTCACCCATTCACTCACACATTCACACACCGATGGCAGAGACAACCATGCAAGGTGCCAACCTGCTCATTGGGAGCCGTTAGGGGTTACGTGTCTTTCTCAAGGACATTTTGACACGCTTCCCAGGAGGAGCGGGTATCGAACCGATAACCAGACGATGACTGCTCTACCTCCTGAGCCACTGTCACCCCTCGAAAAACAAGCAAACAGAAATAGCTCTGTTTATCTCCTAACATGAAACCTCAACTCTCGTCACTTATGAACGGTATATAGCCTGTGAAATCATGTGATGATGTATCTTTTCCTCAAAATAAGAAACACCCTTTCAAATGTGTCCAAAGACCCTCTATATGGAGCGTCGCTGTCCATGGTGCTGAAAACACCAAGCGACTGAGCTGGAGCTGTAGAGAAAAACACTACAGCTGGTCTAATGTGGAGCCTGTTCGCTCTCAGGGGCCACTACAGCTTGTCTAACATGGATCCTGTTCGCTCTCAGGGGCCACTACAGCTTGTCTAACGTGGAGCCTGTTCGCTCTCAGGGGCCACTACAGCTTGTCTAACGTGGAGCCTGTTCGCTCTCAGGGGCCACTACAGCTTGTCTAAGGTGGAGCCTGTTCGCTCTCAGGGGCCACTACAGCTGGTCTAACGTGGAGCCTGTTCGCTCTCAGGGGCCACTACAGCTGGTCTAATGTGGAGCCTGTTCGCTCTCAGGGGCCACTACAGCTGGTCTAACGTGGAGCCTGTTCGCTCTCAGGGGCCACTACAGCTGGTCTAACGTGGAGCCTGTTCGCTCTCAGGGGCCACTACAGCTGGTCTAACGTGGAGCCTGTTCGCTCTCAGGGGCCACTACAGCTGGTCTAATGTGGAGCCTGTTCGCTCTCAGGGGCCACTACAGCTGGTCTAACGTGGAGCCTGTTCGCTCTCAGGGGCCACTACAGCTGGTCTAATGTGGAGCCTGTTCGCTCTCAGGGGCCACTACAGCTGGTCTAACGTGGAGCCTGTTCGCTCTCAGGGGCCACTACAGCTGGTCTAACATGGAGCCTGTTCGCTCTCAGGGGCCACTACAGCTGGTCTAACGTGGAGCCTGTTCGCTCTCAGGGGCCATGGACCTATGGACGTCAGGGATTTAACCTTCTGTAGTGTGGTTATGAAAGAGTTAACCCTTTGTCGTGTGGCAGTGAAAGGGTTAACCTTCTGTATCGCCGCAGTGCAAGGGTTAACCATTTGGTAGTGTGGTAGTGAAAGGGTTAAAAAGTGGGCAGGGGGCCTTGATCCGATTATACCTCCTGTTGCAGTGTTTGCTAATACAACATGAAATACACTGTAGTAATGAGGACATACAGTACTGATACAACATGAAATACACTGTGTAGTAATGAGGACATACAGTACTGATACAACATGAAATACACTCTAGTAATGAGGACATACAGTACTGATACAACATGAAATACACTGTAGTAATGAGGACATGCAGTACTGATACAACATGAAATACACTGTAGTAATGAGGACATACAGTACTGATACAACATGAAATACACTGTAGTAATGAGGACATACAGTACTGATACAACATGAAATACACTGTAGTAATGAGGACATACAGTACTGATACAACATGACATACACTGTAGTAATGAGAACATACAGTACTGATACAACATGAAATACACTGTAGTAATGAGGACATACAGTACTGATACAACATGAAATACACTGTAGTAATGAGGACATACAGTACTGATACAACATGACATACACTGTAGTAATGAGAACATACAGTACTGATACAACATGAAATACACTGTAGTAATGAGGACATACAGTACTGATACAACATGAAATACACTGTAGTAATGAGGACATACAGTACTGATACAACATGACATACACTGTAGTAATGAGAACATACAGTACTGATACAACATGAAATACACTGTAGTAATGAGGACATACAGTACTGATACAACAGGTAATACACTGTAGTAATGAGGACATACAGTACTGATACAACATGAAATACACTGTAGTAATGAGGACATACAGTACTGATACAACATGAAATACACTGTAGTAATGAGGACATACAGTACTGATACAACAGGTAATACACTGTAGTAATGAGGACATACAGTACTGATACAACATGAAATACACTGTAGTAATGAGGACATACAGTACTGATACAACATGAAATACACTGTAGTAATGAGGACATACAGTACTGATACAACATGAAATACACTGTAGTAATGAGGACATACAGTACTGATACAACATGAAATACACTGTAGTAATGAGGACATACAGTACTGATACAACATGAAATACACTGTAGTAATGAGGACATACAGTACTGATACAACATGAAATGTAGTAATGAGGACATACAGTACTGATTACATTGTTTTGATGATAGTTACTGTAACGTATATTATACAAACCCTCATCTGCACCTTTGTTGACACTGTCTATTTTTTCTAACATTTTTATATTCAGATGGCATTTTATTGCCTATATTAATGTCTTTCTTCTATTACCCTTCTAGTACCTATTATCTTATCTTACATAAGAATATCAGGGACAAAGTAAAACACATCAAACTATAACACTGTGTCACGTGTATAACCAACCAGGAGGACCAGCCTACGATGACTGACTGACTCCTCACTGCTGAGACACGCGCCCTGGCCAGGCCGGCTTAACTAGGCTTTCCTGGTCTTGTTTTGAATCTAAAATTAAGCGCGGAACGTGAATTGTTATGATAGATTAGGGAGGGTGGGCGTATCAGGTTTGTTTCAGCTCGTTGGCCCAGCATGTGCTCAGCGACCTCTCCTCTCCTGGCCTGGCAGAGTCAGAGTCAGTGCTCTGGTCCAGTGATTTATGGCTAAAATGTCTCAGTGTGTATATTTACAGTCTCAGGACCTGAGAACGACACCCAGGGAGGGGGGGGGGGGGGGGTCATGGACTGTAACACACACACATTGTATGCACGGGTGCATGTGCACACACACGCACACACACACACACACAAACACATGTAATTTAAACACAGATGCACACACACACACACACACACACACACACACACACACACACACACACACACACACACACATGCGCAGATAGAATGTTGTAGAATGTTCATGAACCCAGTCTCTACTCAAATAAACAATAAAGCCTAATGCCCCCCACCTCCACCACCTCCTCCTCCACCTCAACCACCTCAACCACCTCCTCCACCTCCTCTTCCACCTCAACCACCTCCTCCACCTCCACCACCTCCTCCTCCACCTCCTCCACCTCAACAACCTCAACCACCTCCTCCACCTCCTCTTCCACCTCAACCACCTCCTCCACCTCCTCTTCCACCTCCACCACCTCCTCCTCCACCTCCTCCACCTCAACCACCTCAACCACCTCCTCCACCTCCTCTTCCACCTCAACCACCTCAACCACCTCCTCCACCTCCTCCACCTCCTCTTCCACCTCAACCACCTCAACCACCTCCTCTTCCACCTCAACCACATTAACCACCTCCTCCACCTCCTCTTCCACCTCAACCACCTCAACCACCTCCTCCACCTCCTCTTCCACTCAACCACCTCCGCCACCTCCTCTTCCACCTCACCACCTCAACCACCTCCTCTTCCACCTCAACCACCTCAACCACCTCCTCTTCCACCTCCACCACCTCCTCCTCCACCTCCTCCACCTCAACCACCTCAACCACCCCTCCACCTCCTCTTCCACCTCAACCACCTCAACCACCTCAACCACCTCCTCCACATCCTCTTCCACCTCAACCACCTCACCACCTCCGCCACCTCCTCTACCACCTCAACCACCTCCTCCACCTCCTCTTCCACCTCAACCACCTCCTCCACCTCCTCCACCTCCTCGTCCACCTCAACCACCTCCTCCACCTCCTCGTCCACCTCAACCACCTCCTCCACCTCCTCTTCCACCTCAACCACCTCAACCACGTCCTCCACCTCCTCTGCCACTGCAACCACCTCCACCACATCCTCCACCTCAACCACATCATCCACCACCTCCTCCACCACCTCCACCACATCCTCCACCACCACAACCACCTCCTCCACCTCCTCCTCCACCACCTCCTCCACCTCCTCCACCACCTCCTCCACCTCCTCCACCTCCTCCACCACCTCAACCACCTCCACCACATCCTCCTCCACCTCCTCCACCTAAACCACCTCCTCCACCTCCTCTTCCACCTCCTCCACCTCAACCACCTCAACCACGTCCTCCATCACCTCCACCTCCTCCACCTCCTCCACCACCACCTCCTTCACCTCGTCTTCCACCTCATCCACCTCCTCCTCCACTTCCTCCACATCCTCCACCTCCACCACCTCCTCCTCCACCTCCTTCTCCACCACCACCTCCTCCTCCACCTCCTTCACCACCACCACCTCCTCCTCCCCTCCCTAGATGCTATAACCTCCATGAGGCCTGGCCCCTGTGGAAGGAGCATCATATATCTCTTAACATGACAGCTGGCGAGAGAAAATGGAAGAGCATTAAATAAGACAACAGATGCATGTTTACATACCCCCCACCTCCTCCCTCCTCCTCCTCCTTCTCCCCCTCCCCCTGGGTCGCCACGGCGACTGGTGTGTAGAATGACACCTCAGCTTCAAATTGTCACAGGCCCATTTCCAAGCCTGGAAACTGGTGCATGCGAGAACAGGGCAGCATTAAGTACACTTCACATGGGTTTGATTAAAACCGCTAGTTCTGGTCTGTGTCCTCGCAATGTTGTGCTAAAAAGGTTTAGAGCTAATACTGGTGTGTGTGTGTGTGTGTGTGTGTGTGTGTGTGTGTGTGTGTGTGTGTGTGTGTGTGTGTGTGGTGTGTGTGTGTGTGTGTGTGTGTGTGTGTGTGTGTGTGTGTGTGTGTGTGTGTGTGTGTGTGTGTGTGTGTGTGTGTGTGTGTGTGTGTGTGTGTGTGTGTGTGTGTGTGTGTGTCTGTGTGTGTCTGTGTCTGTGTGTGCATGTGTGCATGTGTGCCGTTTGTGCCGTTTGTGTGTATGTGTCTGTTCACGCACATGAGCCTGACATGCATGTGTGAAACTCCACCAGGACAAATAGCATTGCCTCATCTGTGGATTCTCTTCTCTCCCCACTCCCATCCCTTCTCCCTCTCTCTCTCCCTCCTCTCTCCCCTCTATCTCTCTCCCCCTCTCGCTCTCCTCTCTCCCCTGTTTCTAACCCCCTCTATCTCTCCTCTCTCTCTCTCTCCCTCTCTCTCTCTCCCCCTATCCCCCCTCTCTTTCTCTCTCCCTCCCTCTCTCTCTCTCTCTCTCTCTCACCCCCCCCCCTCTCTCTCTCTC
>NW_028173794.1:77891-87716 GCF_963971535.1 Notolepis coatsorum | reverse complement strand
ACGGCAACAATGATTGATATTTCCCATGCAGGCGTTTTAATGGTGTTGTTATTCCACAGAGTTACACCACATCCTCCCTCTCTCGCCTCGCAAATAAATGGAGGTGTAATAATGAATAGAAATTATCCTGATTATTTTGGGGTCATTCGTAATCTAAGCTCAGCACTTAAAACTCAGTCGACGTCCTCTCATGGATTCTCTCTCAGTGTGGTCAGTTGCTACGGAGACGGATACAGCCGGTGTACTGTAGTGATGGCAGTGTATACGATCTGGTGTGATATTCATAGCGCTGTCTGATCATTCACTTGCTGTCAAATTCTTCACAGGTTGATCATGTGATCGTTTATGAAAAACAATTCATGAATTTGATGCAAGTTTTCACATACTGTTCTAAAAAAAGACACACACAGACACACACACGCACACACACACACACATACGCACACACACGCACGCACACACACACACACACACACACACACACTGAGACATGCAGGTACACACACACTGAGACATGCAGGTACACACACTGAGACATGCAGGTACACACACACTGAGACATGCAGGTACACACACTGAGACATGCAGGTACACACACTGAGACATGCAGGTACACACACTGAGACATGCAGGTACACACACTGAGACATGCAGGTACACACACTGAGACATGCAGGTACACACACACTGAGACATGCAGGTACACACACACCGAGACATGCAGGTACACACACTGAGACATGCAGGCACACACACTGAGACATGCAGGTACACACACACTGAGACATGCAGGTACACACACTGAGACATGCAGGTACACACACACTGAGACATGCAGGTACACACACACTGAGACATGCAGGTACACACACACTGAGACATGCAGGTACACACACACACTGAGACATGCAGGTACACACACTGAGACATGCAGGTACACACACACACTGAGACATGTAGGTACACACACACTGAGACATGCAGGTACACACACTGAGACATGCAGGTACACACACACTGAGACATGCAGGTACACACACACTGAGACATGCAGGTACACACACACTGAGACATGCAGGTACACACACTGAGACATGCAGGTACACACACACTGAGACATGCAGGTACACACACTGAGACATGCAGGTACACACACTGAGACATGCAGGTACACACACTGAGACATGCAGGTACACACACTGAGACATGCAGGTACACACACACTGAGACATGCAGGTACACACACTGAGACATGCAGGTACACACACTGAGACATGCAGGTACACACACACCGAGACATGCAGGTATACACACACTGAGACATGCAGGTACACACACTGAGACATGCAGGTACACACACACTGAGACATGCAGGTACACACACACTGAGACATGCAGGTACACACACACTGAGACATGCAGGTACACACACACTGAGACATGCAGGTACACACACTGAGACATGCAGGTACACACACACTGAGACATGCAGGTACACACACTGAGACATGCAGGTACACACACACTGAGACATGCAGGTACACACACTGAGACATGCAGGTACACACACTGAGACATGCAGGTACACACACTGAGACATGCAGGTACACACACACTGAGACATGCAGGTACACACACACTGAGACATGCAGGTACACACACACTGAGACATGCAGGTACACACACACTGAGACATGCAGGTACACACACTGAGACATGCAGGTACACACACACTGAGACATGCAGGTACACACACTGAGACATGCAGGTACACACACTGAGACATGCAGGTACACACACACTGAGACATGCAGGTACACACACTGAGACATGCAGGTACACACACTGAGACATGCAGGTACACACACACTGAGACATGCAGGTACACACACACTGAGACATGCAGGTACACACACACTGAGACATGCAGGTACACACACACTGAGACATGCAGGTACACACACTGAGACATGCAGGTACACACACTGAGACATGCAGGTACACACACACTGAGACATGCAGGTACACACACACACTGAGACATGCAGTTACACACACACTGAGACATGCAGGAACACACACACTGAGACATGCAGGTACACACACTGAGACATGCAGGTACACACACTGAGACATGCAGGTACACACACTGAGACATGCAGGTACACACACACTGAGACATGCAGGTACACACACTGAGACATGCAGGTACACACACTGAGACATGCAGGTACACACACTGAGACATGCAGGTACACACACTGAGACATGCAGGTACACACACACTGAGACATGCAGGTACACACACACTGAGACATGCAGGTACACACACTGAGACATGCAGGTACACACACTGAGACATGCAGGTACACACACTGAGACATGCAGGTACACACACACTGAGACATGCAGGTACACACACACTGAGACATGCAGGTACACACACACTGTGGTCACACATGCAGGTACAATTGAGACATGCAGATACACAGATAGTGGTATTTTTTTACATATAAATAAATTTTAAATAGCTCTATATTCCGACAGCCATCACTGATATAGAGTGTCTGGTCAGTAACACAGGTCTCCCAGTCCCTCCACTCTGCAGTAAACAGCCATCACTGATAGTGATATAAAGTGTCTGGTCAGTAACACAGGTCTCCCAGTCCCTCCACTCTGCAGTAAACAGCCATCACGAATATAGAGTGTCTGGTCAGTAACACAGGTCTCCCAGTCCCTCCACTCTGCAGTAAACAGCCATCACTAATATAGAGTGTCTGGTCAGTAACACAGGTCTCCCAGTCCCTCCACTCTGCAGTAAACAGCCATCACTAATATAGAGTGTCTGGTCAGTAACACAGGTCTCCCAGTCCCTCCACTCTGCAGTAAACAGCCATCACTAATATAGAGTGTCTGGTCAGTAACACAGGTCTCCCAGTCCCTCCACTCTGCAGTAAACAGCCATCACTAATATAGAGTGTCTGGTCAGTAACACAGGTCTCCCAGTCCCTCCACTCTGCAGTAAACAGCCATCACTAATATAGAGTGTCTGGCAGTGGCGGACTGGGACACAAATTCAGCCCGGGACATTCAGACGCACCAGCCCACACACCGGCCCACGCACCGGCCCCGAAACCGGCCCACACAACGGGCGTTATGAAACACTTGTCCAGTATTAAACAACCCAAGGCTGTGGCTAAGGAGTCAACATCAGGGAGACCAAATCTACACACCGCCCCTAGATGTGCACTCATGCACAGTGCACACACACACACACACAGACACACACATACATATACCGTTACTTCCCGTCATTGGCATATGTTTTTTTACTAACATCTTAGTGACTCATTAGCCTAGGGATTAAGGATACATGAAGTATTAACTACACCATAATAATATTGAGGTTTTGATCCATAGAAAGTAGGGATGTCCGATATTATCGGCCTACCGATATTATCGGCCGATATCGGCATTAAAATGTGATATCGAAAAATATCGGTATCGGTTTTAAAGAAATAATATTTTATTTACATTTCTATAACCTTTATTTACCCAGGCAAGCAAGTAAGAACCAATTCTGATTTTATTTATTGTCAAAAGTATGCATAATGTTGTGTTAATTCCACAACAAGAGATATGTAATGTTAATTACCTGAAATTATTCCATTTCTTGGGGCGGGAAACCCTGCATATATCGGTATCGGTTGATATCGGTATCGGAAATTAAGAGTTGGACAATATCGGTATATCGGTATCGGTAAAAAAGCCAATATCGAGCATCCCTAATAGAAAGGTCTGTGCTACACAATTTCAGTTAGATTGGATTTATTGTCCTTTAATTTGGCACTCATGACATTAGTTGCTTGCCGTTTAATCAACATTGAAAGACCCCCCACTTCCTCCCAGAAACCCATTCCAAGAGCCTGTTTTCTCTCTCTCTCTCCCTCTCCCTCTCTCTCTCTCTCTCTCTCTCTCTCCTCTCTCTCTCTCTCTCTCTCTCTCTCTCTCTCTCTCTCTCTCTCTCTCTCTGTATGTGTCTCTGTGTGTGTGTGTGTCTCTCTCTCTCTGTCTCTCCCTCTCTCTGTGTGTCTCTCTCTCTGTGTCTCTCTCTCTCTGTCTCTCTCTCTGTGTGTCTGTCTGTCTGTCTGTCTGTCTGTCTGTCTGTCTGTCTGGACTGGGCTCTCTCTCTCCCCTCAGGGTCAGCTGTGCTGGACTGGGCGCTCTCTCTCCCCTCAGGGTCAGCTGTGCTGGATTGGGCGCTCTCTCTTTCCTCAGAGTCAACTGCATAAGAAGAACATCAGCAATCAATAATAATGGCTTGAATTCATACAGCGTTTTTCAGCCTTTTGAAAAAACCCAAAGTAGTAGTAGTAGTAGTAGTAGTAGTTTATTCAGTCATCATCTCACACAATACAATATACCCCATCATTTAACAATATTTGATTTTACAGTGACTGAAAAGGTACAGACTGAAGCATAATGCTTATATATGTCTGTCCTATATTCTTAACAAAAATTTAAAAAAATTGGCGGCTACGTGGCGTAGTGGGCAAGGCGCTCGCCACAAATACTGGAGACGCTGGGCTCGCCTGTTCGAGCCCAGCGCTCCACATTGCTTTCAGTTTAGCTGGTCGTTCATACTAATACACATTGGCCGTATTAGGGGGTGGGAAACTGATGGGTGGGGATTGGGCGTTGTGGACAGCGACTCCTACAGGTCGGTTGGTGTGCCTGCGCAGTAGAATCAGGAAGTGTCGGGGGCAGCGTGAGCCTCCCACGCGTTACTCCTCGCCACTGAGAGATCGAGCTGCGCAGGTGAAAAGATGCGACTGCTGTTACCTCAAGTACTGGAGGGGACTTGTGCTATGTATGACTTAGTCCACATTGCAGCCGGCTTGTGGGAGGCAAGAAACAGCGTTCGTGACAGGGGAGGGTTGAATTGGATGATACGAAATTGGGATGGGAGAAAATGTAGAAAATGGGAGAAAAAGTGGATAAAAAAAAAACAAAAATTTAAAAAATGAAGACTCCAAAACAGTATTCTAAAAGAAAATAGCAAAAGAAAACAGTATTATTCACCCCTGTAGTTTTCAAAAATAGCTTTACAAATTTTCTTAAAAACCAAAAGCGAATTACTCATTCTTAACTGTATATCAGCATTGTTCCACAAAGCGCTTCACAGAAACCATCAAACATTCACACAGTCATACACTACTGGTGGTTGTGAGCAGCATCAGCAAACACAGCTGCCCTGTGGCAGACTGACGGAATCATGTCTGCTAATCAGCGCCAACCACCATCAACAACCTTCATAAATACATTCAACATTAATGGAATAGGCTAACTACCAACTTAGCTGTAGCAGTTAGCTGTTATATGCAATCACATATGTTTAACTACGGGGTAGTAGTTGACCTAGTTGTTAGCTTAAGCTAGTTAGCTGTGGTTATTTACAAACATGTAGATGAGACTAATCATATACAGATCGAGAACATGGCTAACAGTTGGGAATTCTAAGGTACATCTTATTTAAGCATGTAAAATGGCAACTAATCAATTAAATCAATTAGATTACCAATATTATATCAACATGAAAATTTGGAAGGGAACATAATAGTATTTTATTTTAGTATTTACTATTATAATATTAGTAGCCGATTAATTTGCAGCCCGTCCTAGGTTCTGATTGGCTCTCTAGGTTAGCACTTTAGCTTCTGATGCTGTGGTGGGCACTAGTCCTAACATTGCTAACAAAACTTTTAGTCAGAGAAAAAACGTCACGAGTCACAACTATTTACGTCCACGTGCTGTAAGGAATCAGGAATACGGAAAGCACATTGTCTTGTAATAGAATGACTGAAATCACTGCAAGAGCTAGTATAGGCTAGCTAGCCCTCATGAACCGGCAGACACCAACAGTAGAATATGCACTAGGCTACTGCATGCACCTGTCATGTTACTGTTGGTTCCTTCCACTTGAACTTCATCATCATTAGCAGCAGCAGCGGGTAAACATGTCTGTAATTTTAGAACATTGTTCTGCGTCTTTTACTAGCAATTTTAGTTTTTTAATTCTAGCTTTTTCAGCTCCACCCTTTCTTTTTTTGCATTCTCCATTTCTGCGCTTCTAGGCCTACTCGCGGTTGGGAGGAAACGTGAATCTCATTCACTGATGTCTCATGTCTCATTCAAGACTGGCTAACAAAAGCATGTCTTTCACTTAACACCAAGAAAACAGTGTGTATGATGTTCACAAAGTCACCAGTAGAGGTCACTCACTCTAATGTGTTTCTGGGAGAGGCGGAGCTGGACATTGTACATTAATTCAAGTATCTTGGGGTCACATTGGACTTTACATTGACCTTCAAAAAGTCATGTGAAGAAAGTGACAAACAGTCAAGTTTAACATCGAAAACTTCAGGCAGATCAGGCCCTGCCTGCCAGTTAATGCTGCAAGGATGTTTCTGCATTAAATTTTATCACACATCGAGTAGGCCTACTGTTTTATCAACTGGTCTCTTTTATATGTCACTACTCTTACACCAATATAATTACTCTACAAAAAAGCCATAAAAGTATTTGATAGGAAACCAATTTCATTTCATCACTGTAATGTTTTAGAAAAACATAACATGCTAAGTTTCGAGAATTTCCAAGTTTTCAAATATACTTGCTTCATGTACAAGGTTCTGCATGGACTTGCCCCTCCCCCATTGAATGAGTTCATCCAACAGAAAGCAGACACTGGCATTACCACCAGGGCCATCAGTAGAGGGGACTGTAAGGTGCCTTTTCGGTATACTACCATTGCAAAAACTGTGTTCTCTGTTAAAAGTGGTAACTACTGGAATAGCCTGCCAGTTGTGATTAGAGAGTGCCCCACATACTCCATGTTCAAGACCCATCTTAAACTGCATCTTAAGGCAAACCAGAACTGTGATCATTTTTAATCTGATTTAGTTTATGCAACTTGTTTATTGTTTTATTGCCGGCCCACACACTGGCCCACACACCGGCCCACATAATGGCCCACACACCGGCCCACATATGGCCCACACACTGGCCCACACACTACACCGGCCCACACACTACACCGGCCAACACACCGGCCCACATTAGTGGCCCACACACTGGCCCACACACTGGCCCACACACCGGCCCACACACTGGCCCACATACTGGCCCACACACCGGCCCACACACCGGCCCACATACTGGCCCACACACCGGCCCACACACTGGCCCACATTAGTGGCCCACACACCGACTCACACACTGGCCCACACACCGGCCCACAGACTGGCCCACATACTGGCCCACACACCGGCCCACACACCGGCCCACATACTGGCCCACACACCGGCCCACACACTGGCCCACACACTGGCCCACATTAGTGGCCCACACACCGACTCACACACTGGCCCACACACCGGCCCACACACTGGCCCACATTAGTGGCCCACACACCGACTCACACACTGGCCCACACACTGGCCCACACACTGGCCCACACATCGGCCCACATTAGTGGCCCACACACCGGCCCACAGACTGGCCCACATACTGGCCCACACACCGGCCCACACACCGGCCCACATACTGGCCCACACACCGGCCCACACACTGGCCCACACACTGGCCCACATTAGTGGCCCACACACCGACTCACACACTGGCCCACACACCGGCCCACACACTGGCCCACATTAGTGGCCCACACACCGACTCACACACTGGCCCACACACTGGCCCACACACTGGCCCACACATCGGCCCACATTAGTGGCCCACACACTGGCCCACACACTGGCAAAAAAAAAAAGTAAAAAAGTAATAAAAAAAAAAAAAAAAAAAAAAAAACGTCCCGAACGTCCCGATGGCCAGTCCGCCACTGGTGTCTGGTCAGTAACACAGGTCTCCCAGTCCCTCCACTCTGCAGTAAACAGCCATCACTAATATAGAGTGTCTGGTCAGTAACACAGGTCTCCCAGTCCCTCCGCTCTGTAGTAAACAGCCATCACTAATATAGAGTGTCTGGTCAGTAACACAGGTCTCCCAGTCCCTCCACTCTGCAGTAAACAGCCATCACTAATATAGAGTGTCTAGTCAGTAACACAGGTCTCCCAGTCCCTCCACTCTGCAGTAAACAGCCATCACTGATATAGAGTGTCTGGTCAGTAACACAGGTCTCCCAGTCCCTCCACTCTGCAGTAAACAGCCATCACTAATATAGAGTGTCTAGTCAGTAACACAGGTCTCCCAGTCCATCCACTCTGCAGTAAACAGCCATCACTGATATAGAGTGTCTGGTCAGTAACACAGGTCTCCCAGTCTCTCCGTTCTGCAGTAAACAGAGCGTCCACACTTTATCCACCCATGTTTAGGGTGACCAGGTGTCCCCTTTTGGTTGTACTGTCCCACCATTTGAGACCGCGTCCCACATATTGAGAGGATGTCCCTCTTTTCGAAGCAAAAAAAATATATCGAACACAAGACATTTCTGTCAAGTGATAAAGTTTGAATATTTAAAACAGATGTTAGGTGGTAACAAGCCGGCTGCCAGTGCCAAGATGAATGTGGAGAGATATAATTCTGTATTTAATTTGTATTTATTTTGATTTAACCTTTATCTATTCGGTGAAGACGAGTTATTCTAATAAAAAAATTTACATTATCTATCTGTCCCACTTTGTCCCACCAAAATCTTACTGTTGTCCTGCTTTTGGACTTTTTGCATCTGGTCACCCTACCCATGTTACTGACCGCACACTATATATCAGTTATGGCTGTCGGAATGTTGCTATTATTTGAACATGTAGACAACCTATTTAAAAAGTTCAATAAAATATATTTACCATTTACAGCACATTTAAGGGGGCACTTCACCAAAAAACAATACTGATTTATTTTGTGCATAAGCTCACTCATGTCCAAAAACTCTAAACAGCTTTGCACACATTCATTTAGTTTGACAGTTATTGAGAGAGAATGAGTTTGAATATGGCCACCAGTGATGTCATCGGGGACATTGGATCCTTGTGTTAAATACAGCTCCATGAAATGATATTGAAAAAATAGCGATACCTTGTCTTATAGGGACTGCTACCCTATCATTTCATTGAGCTGTAATTAACACAACACCTTGTCTTATAGGGACTGCTACCCTATCATTTCATTGAGTGGTAATTGACACAAGGTTTCAATGTCCCCGATGACATCACTGGTGGCCATATTCAAATTCATATATTCTCAATAACTGTAAAACTAAATGAATGTGTGCAAGACTGTTTAAAAATCATTTAAGTAAACATTAGCCTCTAGTTAAGCGAAAAGGGTTGTTGCCCAGGCATTTTTGCTTGATGGGTTAATTTTGATGTTGGATTGCTTAATGTTTTTTAATAGTTCATATGAATTAATTGCACATATTCTTGTATGCAAAACCCTAAATCCATTGCTAATTAGGACTTGCTCTTGAAGTGTAAAAAGTAGTACATTTGCATCAGGTCCTCTCAGATAGAAATACTCATACTTCAAAATTGTAATTCAATCAATACTCAATAGTTTATTTCATTTCCCACCGCATCTTCTCATTCCATCTTCCTCTTCCTCTACTTCATCCTCTCTAATAAACATGCTCTTTCCTCCTTCTCCTCCCCCCCCCCTCTCTCTCTTCATCCCTCTCCTAGGGTGTAATGGTGTGATACATGCCTCCCCCCACCCCACCCTGCTCTCTCTCCATAATCAGGGCCAGATGGAGGTAGAGGAGCTGGGGAGGAGGAGAGAAGGAGGTAGCGCTGGGGAGGAGGAGACAGGGAGGGG
>NW_028173794.1:62891-72891 GCF_963971535.1 Notolepis coatsorum | reverse complement strand
AAGTAGAGCGGGCATGGTTAGACCAGGGGCGTAATTTGCGGGGGGGTCCGCGGAAAATGTCCCCCGCATGATTTCAGAATGCAGTATTTGTCCCCCCCATGTTTTTACCCCCAAACTGCTGCAACTGCGCGGCCTGGCGGCCAGCACTGTGACTCGCTAGTCGCTACTACACAGTGCCGGCACTGCAGATTTACCCTACTCTTGGAATTCATTGCCAGATCCTCAAAGTCATACATAGGGGCGCTGTCTCGATAATGCAGTGTTATTGCAGCAGAACTGTTGTCCGAATACTAGTGAATATTGAAAAATAAAGGCATGACATTTAGAGACGTCCCCGTCGTAGCGTTCTGGGGCGGGGATATGGGTCTATCTGTGCGGGGGCGCAACAGCAACAGGTGGGGTAGGCTGGGCAGAGATGTATGCATCAAAACGATTACATTGTTTGTCTCGCATACATTCGATTTATAATGCGAGCACCTGCATTACAATCAAATGACTGATCTGTTATGTGTTATGGACCCGAGTCTCGAGAGGCACTTTATAATAGAAAAAAGACAGTGCAAACATGTATATGTTGCTTACAGTTTATTATGCCTATGCAGCTCGTTTATTTTGACAGAGTTAAAAAAATGTCACTAGTATCATTATATTAAATTAGCGAACGTGCAGCTGGACAAGCCCTGGCTCCACGATGACCACTTCTTACAAGAGGCGCCACCGCCTGGGAAAATGCTATTGCACACCTGGTATTAGAAAAAAAAAATTGGAAGGGGGGGCGCCCCCCCCCTACCCCCCCCCCCCCCCCCTGCGACGTCACTGACCACGCCCCCTAATATGTCCCCCCCACCGCTAGGAACAAAGTTCCGCGCCTGGGTTAGACGGATCCAGGTGAAGTAGAGCAGGCATGGTTAGACGGATCCAGGTGAAGTAGAGCGGGCATGGTTAGACGGATCCAGGTGAAGTAGAGCGGGCATGGTTAGACGCCGGTCAGCTGCGGACGACGTAGAGCAGATCCATCGCGCCTGTGGTGCTCAGCTCCGGTTTGAGGAAGAATAGCCGCTGCTGTCGACGCTGTTAGCCACATCAAGGACGGTGCAGGGAAGATCACACCACCTTGACCATCATACCACCTTGACAGGCCCAATAATTCATTCATGCATAGGTTAATTCGTTCATTCGTTCATTCGCTCATTCGTTCATTCATTCATTCATTCATTCATTCATTAATTCATTCATTCGTTCATTCATTCATTCATTCATTCATTCATTCATTCATTCATTCATTCATTCATTCATTCATTCATTCATTCATTCATTCATGCATTCATTCATTCGTGCATTCATTCATTCATTCATTCATTCATTCATTCATTCATTCATGCATTCATTCATTCATTCATTCATTCATTCATTCATTCATTCATTCATGCATTCATTCATTCGTGCATTCATTCGTTCATTCATTCATTCGTTCATTCATACATGCATGCATGCATTCATTCATTCATTCATTCATTCATTCATTCATTCATTCATTCATTCATTCATTCATTCATTCATTCATTCATTCATTCATTCATTCATTCATGCATTCATTCATTCATTCAAAACGTCCTGTCCATAAAAGGCAACCAAACATGGAACAGCCCCACCTTTGCTACTTTTAGAGGGCAACAAAAAAATAGCTGAAGACCATGTGACCACATGTAACATATCTCTAGCCACTAGTATTTTTGTGTATTGCTGCTATGTATTTGTACATTTGTTACTGTTTTTATGTGTCCTGTTTTTATGTATTTTTTTTAACAATTTTTTTTATTATTTTTTTGACATGACATAACACTAGACACACAAACATTAACAGTAAATATCCACAATAAATCACAGGACTATACAGTCCAGTATTTGAATCAATGTAAATGTAGGTTACGAGATCTTACAATACAATACAATACATACATATGCTCTTGCTTGCTCTTCTTCCCCCCCCTTAGGACCCCCCTTGGATAATCCATCCATTATTTCGTTTCTAACCAAGGATTACAAATTCATATGCTAACCTTTATTCTCTCCACCACCTCTAACCAGATTGATATGCTGGCTTCATTGACACCTAAAATTCTTGCGGTAGATATCTCTAGATAAATCACATCGAGATAGGTAAGAACCCATACCTTCCGACATTTTATCCGGTTGAATCCAGCATGATGCTATCAGCTTTTTAGCAGCCGTAAGACCGGACAAAATTAGTCTCTTTAGCTGTATAGAGGCTGCTAACTGAAAAACATCATTCAACAACAATACAGAAGGCAGTACAGGTATGGTCAGAAATAAAAATTCTGATAATTGCGTGGTTACTTCTTCCCAGAATATCTTAACAGGGGGGCATTCCCAATACATATGCATAAATGTACCGATATCACCCCTTAGACACAAGGAGCATAGAGAGTCTTGTTTAAGCCCCATTCGGTTCAATCTTATAGGAGTCAGGTAAGTCCTATGAATAAAATTAGATTCATCTGTTGATGATCCGGGTTGCGTGACGCTAGTCGAACGTTTGCCCAGACTTCATGCCAATCAAAATCTACTTCCAAGTCTGGTATATCCTTCCTCCAAACTGAGTCTAGGGGAAGGATTCCATACGAAGACGTAAGTAAGTGATGATAAAAGTCAGATACGAAGCCTCTCGATGTCTCCCTTTCATAAAATAATTTGTGATATCTGTGGTGCTCAAGTGGTATCTTTAATGGGACTCCATGAGCCGTTAAAGTTGCTAATAACTGTATATAGAAATAATAAGTGGAGCTGGTGAGGTTAAATTTGTTATGAATATCTTGATAGCTACAGAAACCCCGTTCTTTGAAGATATCTCCCAATGTATGTATGCCCTGCTTTTCCCATTTTGGGATATCTGATAGGTCGTTGTGCAATAAGGAGTGCATTATTATTGAATAGGGGAGAATGGCTATGCCATTTATGTTGGTTAGTAAATTTTTTCTGTGTGTCACGCCATATCCGAATCACATGTGTAATAAGAGGGCCAAATTTCAAGTCGCATTGCTTAATTGATAATTTGGTGTATACTATATCCTGCAGTCTATGTGGTGCCACTATGTTTTCTTCTAATGTTCTCCAGGATACAGATGCTTGAGAATCAAACCAGGTGATCAGTGGTCTTAAAGAGAACGCTTTAAAATAGTGGTAGAAGTCTGGAAATGCTAAACCTCCATCGGCTTTGTTTCTCTGTGCAGTGGATCTTTTTATTCGTGGAGGTTTGTTGTTCCAAATAAATGTATATGCGGCAGAGTGTAATTTTTTCCAGTAACCAGCAGCGGGGGGGGGGGGGGGGGGGGGTAACGGTAACATTGAGCTAAAGAAGTTGATTCTAGGTAAAACATCCATCTTAACTATTGATACTTGGGCCTGTACTGAGTTTTGACCACCTGTCAAAGTCATTTGTGATCCTATCTTGGACTCTTGTATAATTATACGTTTGGCATATAGTAGGGAATATTTCAACTCCAAGACATCTAAAGTGTTCTACCATTGGTATATTTTCTGGAAGGAAGGTAGCCTTCGCAGAGACATTAAGTGGAAGGAAGGCCGACTTTGGCCAGTTTATCCTAAATCCCGATAGATTGCCAAAATCATCAATCAGCTTGAGAAGATGAGGCAGTGAGGTGGTAGGGTTTTGCATGAACAATATTACGTCGTCCGCATATAAACTAATATGATGCTGTGTGCCCTTAATTGAGATTGGCTCTATGGATTGGGATTGTCTTATATACTGTGCTAAAGGCTCTAAGGATAGAGCAAATAGTCCGGGACTAAGAGGACAACCCTGTCTGGACGAGCGCGACACAGGAAAGAGTGTGGAGGTGAATTTACCTGTTATAATCATGGCCGATGGGTCTTTGTATAGTACTTTTATCATATTAATGAATCCGTTTCCTAACCCCATCCTTCCGAGTTTTTATGTATTTGTACATTTCTTACTGTTTTTATGTGTCCTGTATTTATGTCTGGGGACAACGGAGGGAAATTAGCCTCATGCTAAATCTGGCAATTTTTACAAATATTTGTCCAAAAATACAAATAAAGTAAAGTAACATTCACTAATTAACTAATTATTAATTAATAATTAATAAATTTGTTTGTTCGTTCATTCGTTCAAGCATTCATTCATTCCATCAAACCTATATTTAAAATAATTTATTTAAGACCATTAACACATTGAGTGCCACGGACGCGTTTTGTCGTTAGTTCATGCCGACCTTTGAGTGCCCCCGACGCTATATAGCGTTTGTTTGTCGTTTTTTTTTATTGGCGATTTGAATGAATATTTCATCAATCGAGCCTCGGGTTAGTGCTGCAGAGTATCTCTGAGCTCAATTGGGAAGATACCGCCCCCTATCGTCTCTCCCTGTGGTACTGCACCCCATTACTTTACACTGATGCAGGGGGGGTGGCCAGTTTCCTCATTTTACTTTTCTGTCAAGGCCAACTGAAGGATCGATTGTGCTTGCCGGCCCGGAAAACGCGTGGATTATGTATTTACAGGACCCAACACTGTAATCAATAAGCGTGATTGATATTGGAAGCAGAAGCGAAACCCGTTGTGCAATAAAAAAGCAAAACCAGTCCTGAGGAGTGTGCAGTCCCTTCTTTTGAATGTATTCTTCTTTTAGTTTTATACATCTCTCCTGCGCTGACCTGCACCTCCAGTCGGGGTCCAACAAGATGTGCACAAGTCTTATTTAGTTTAATATATATATATATAAATGAAAAATAATCAGTTACGGCATACTGACTATAGGGAGGTGTAGTGGTTACGTCATTGGCGTTTTCCATGTTCCACCCTCTGTACATGTACAGGCACCCATGTACATGTCAAAATATGTGTCCCCCAGGGCTCGGTCCTAGGACCCCTTCTCTTCTCTCTCTACACTAAATCACTGGGTAACATTATCACGTCTCATGGCTTCTCGTACCATTGTTAATGCCGATGATACTCAACTCTTCCTCTCCTTCCCTCCCTCAGATATCCACGTATCTGAGCGGATCTCGGCCTGTCTGTCCGACATCTCTGCCTGGATGACGACCAACCACCTCAAACTGAACCTAAGCAAAACAGAATTGCTCCACCTGCCGGCCAAATCCTCCCCCCTGACCGACCTTTCCATCACAGTCGAGAATGCAGCTGTGACCGCGTCCCCGACCGCCAAGAACCTTGGTCTTGTCCTCGACGACCAGTTGAACTTCTCTGCTCACATCGCAGCGACAACCAGAACCTGCAGATTCCTCCTGAGCAACGTCAGAAGGATCCGCCCCTTCCTGACAAAAGAAGCCACCCAACTCCTCGTCCAATCAACAGTCATGTCCCGCCTTAACTGCAACGCACTGCTCGCTGGCCTCCCGGCCACCGCCACCAAGTCTCTTCAACTCGTTCAAAACGCAGCGGCCCGCCTGATCTCAAACCTACCGAAGTCGGCCCATGTCACCCCACTTCTTAGGGACCTGCACTGGCTCCCCATTGCTGCACGTATCCGCTTCAAGGCCCTCGACCTAGCATACCGTGCGGCAAAGGGAACCGCTCCCGCCTACCTCCGGTCAATGGTCTCTAACTACCAGTGATGGGAATAACGGCGCTATAAGTAATGGCGTTACTAACGGCATTAGTTTCTTCAGTAACGAGTAATCTAACGGATTACTCTTCCAATCTTAATAACGCTGTTAGCGTTACTGCAAAAAAATGCGGCGCGTTACTATGAATGAACCTGTTTCTTTCATCAGACAGATCTCTGCGCCGAGAGGCAATAATATGTTCTTCCTTGTTTAGTGGGCAGTGCGCGAGCCAAGCATACATGCTGACGATTGGCTGAGGCTGAGTAAAATGTCATGGTAAGCCAATCAAAGGTAGAGGTGGGCGGGTCTAACGCATCGAGAGTCTGAGCCACAACACAGGCGATTCAGTCAGCGGAGACCGCGGGTCTGTGTAGTGTACAAATAATCTAAAACGAATCCAACGGAACAACATAATAAGCGGCAGTCAGCGTGAGACAGCGGTTCACTCTTGTGTTGCAGCGCAGGGCAGTAGTGGCTCTACTGCTGACAGGCTCAACCATAGATATATATCTATGGGCTCAACATAGTGCTGCACTTCCTGGTTTAATAGCACAGTCTGGTGCGCAGAGATATATATCTGTATGTCATGCATGTCTTAAATGTCATGATTAGATTGGTTTAGAATGATTCGATTAGATTCTTATATCTGTATGTGTATGTCATGAATTGAAAATGGGGGACCCTGATGTAAACAAGACGAAAGTCTTTCTCTGATCTGCATCCCCTTAACAATTGTGTGTATTGAGCCGTACTGTATTGTACCCATTCTGCAATCTGTTAATTAAAATGTTCAATCAATCAGTATATATTTGTTATTTATTTTTGGTATAGTGCTTAACAAGCATAATTTAATGTTGCCCAGTTGTGGCCTGTTGAGGGGCAATACATATCAAAAGTTCCAAAACATCTATTGTATTTATATGATCCACTAATATATAAACATAGTAATTATAATATCTACATACATGGCATTTGATTGGAGGCTAGTCTCACTTTGTCCCACAGCAACATTAAAATAGTTTAGATTTGTGTATGTTGTTTATGTAAAAAAATATATATATTGAAAGTAACGCAATAGTTACTTTCTGAAGTAACTAGTTACTTTTATAATTTGTAACTGAGTAAGTAATTTAGTTACTTTTTGGAAGAAGTAACTAGTAACTGTAACTAGTTACTTTTTAAAAGTAACTTGCCCAACACTGCTAACTACACACCCTCAAGACCCCTACGCTCTACATCTTCTGGCCACCTCAGACCTACTCCTATCCAAGCTCCGGGAGGGTCATCAAAGAGAAGCCGCCTATTCTCAGTCCTTGCCCCACAATGGTGGAATGAACTACCCACCCCAGTTAGGACAGCCGAATCCCGTCCAATCTTTCGCCGTCGACTAAAGACGCACTTCTTCTTCAACCAGTATCTGAAATAATTAAAAAAATTATTATTTTCTTTTTAAATATCTAACCCTGACTAACCTTACTGTCATGCACTTGTCCTAAAAAACGAACCTACACTGTAACACGCAACACTTTGATGAACATTGTTACTCAGCTGATAGAGTTGTACCCTTCTTGCTGTCTTGTCGTACAGAATTTGTAAGTCGCTTTGGATAAAAGCGTCAGCTAAATGACTAAATGTAAATGTAAAATACTTCCCAAAGGTCAGTGAATACAACGATCACAACACCAGAGGGAGCTCCACAAATCATGTTAAACCCAGATTCGGCTCAAACAAGGGACTAAACACGTTTCGCAATTATGCCACATCAATGTGGAACGCCCTACCCAAAGCTGTAAAAGAATGTGAATCACTACCCACTTTCAAAACCACTCTCAAAGAACACCTACGGGAGACTGCAATTCGAAACTGGCCCCTGTAAATGTCCTAACCCAACCCCCTCCAATGTACAGTAAATGACCAAGTATGGTTTTGTCAATATTCCAATGTACAGTTTTGCTTGTACAGTTGTACAGTGTGTGTGTCGTCGTCGTCGTCCCCCCCCACCACCCAACCCAACCCCACCCCACCTACCCAACCTCCTCCAATGTACAGTTTTTACGTCAAATGTATATACTCTCTTTTCTGGACTCTTTTTGTATCACAAACAGTACTGTATTTGCAAATCTGGTACGTCATAAATGTATAGATGTAGCAGTACTGTCTATCTGTATGTCATGTATGTCATATATGTCCTGATGAATTGAAAATGGGGGACCCTGATGTAAACAAGACGAAAGTCTTTCTCTGGTCTGCATCCCCTTAACAATTGTGTGTATTGAGCTGTACTGTATTGTACCCATTCTGCAATCTGTTAATAAAGTTTTCAATCAATTCAATCAATCAATCAGTCCAACGCAATGTATTTCCCCATTTCCCATTTCTAAATCGCCTCGTTTAAAACAAATAAAGCATTAACATTGGCATGGTGTACCTTTCTGTGCTTATTCATCCACAATCTATAGCTCAACATGAAAATATTCGCAATTAATCATTAAAAAAATCTCGAAATTTTATTTCAACCAAAAGATTTTAAACAATAATGTTGATAGAAAGGAACTCATTTTGTGCAAACATTTTAAGCTTTTCAATTTCCATGCGGCAGAATTGTTACAATAGCCAATAATTGATTTTCCCAATGATAAATCCCTATACGGGTGGAACAACCAGTGACGTCAGACTACACCTCCCTATAGCCTACTGACTATAACTGAGTGGTTTATGATCACGGTTCTAAAGTGTCCAAAAGTTATGAGAGTATCGATCTTTAGTGTGTGTTGAAGATCGCTCCATGTGTTTGGGGCATAAAAACTAAAAACCGACTTCCAAAATGCAGAACAGACTTGGGGGACTCCGTGCATAAGTCATTTTAGCGGGTAAGATAGGGTCGGCTCCAAAACTCCAATCCAGCAGGGTTGTGATATAAGACGGTCGTTTTCCAACAAAGGCTTTGCCGACGTACATGTGCAATGAGAACACAATACGTCCCATCATGACACGTCTCAACTGGGCTTCACAGGCTCACGATGGAGCGACACCCCCGGGCCTGGACCCTCAGTGAAGCTACGGGTGAATCTCACACAAAACCTTAAAGACTAAGGCCAGTGTCAATCAATTTGATTCTTATTGTCAATATAGTCTAGGAAAAGACCAAAACCAAGGTTTTTCTAGTAAGTATGGTTAAATCAAATCAAAAAATGTATTTGTAGAGCCCGAAATCACAACGAATTGCCCCCATGGGCTTCACAGATCCAGAAGAAACAACACAGTAGATCTAGAACACAGGTGACTGTATGAAGTGATGACTGGATCCAGAACACAGGTGACTGTATGAAGTGATGACTGGATCCAGAACACAGGTGACTGTATGAAGTGATGACTGCCCACTTTCATTGCAGTGAGGAATTGTACTGAACCAAAAGAAAAAGTTCTACGACTTCTGAGCTATAATCTGGCGTTGGCTGGATGGGTCGTACTTGTAAGTATACAAATATATTGTTGTTTTTTGTCTTTTCATAGGGTATGTTGACAATAAGAAAAAAATACACCATCCTTATCCTTAAATAAGAAAAAGAGAAAAAAAGAGACAAAAAAGAACTAAAATAAATACTTGGCAATAGCTTCTACAGTATATGCTAAACCTGTGCTTAACCTTGGACTTTCTGAATAGCTTCTATATGCTGAACCTGTGCTTAACCTTGGACTTTGTGAGACATTTAAATGGTCCCAGAGGAGACAGGTAGTAAAGCTGTTCTCCGGAGACGGTCCACGTTACAACAAGCCTATATTCAACCCTGTTGTCCCAAAATACTCCTCCTAAAAGTCTCCTCTCCTTGTACATTTCAAAACATCTTCCTCTTTTTATTTCTGGTGAATGATACGAGTCGTTCACAGGAGCCCAGCTTTATGAGTCACAAGCGTCTCGGATTCTTCCAAACATTCTGCCAAAAGTGGATTAGAACTGAACTGCCAACCGGCAGCCATTTTTGGAGGGAGTGTAACCGTGCGGTTGGTATTATTGTCAATTTCTTCTATTAAAATTCCAAAACCTTCAAAGAAACAACAAATCTTCAACGATCATGACAGACCTTGAACACCAAAGCTAGTCAAGGTGTGATAATGACTGAAAGCTAAGGTCGCACACAAGCAGCATCTGCCAAACATAACACAACCCCCCCCACGACTACACCTTGCATTGTGGTCAATAACACACAACACAGCATGGCTGTGTCGGTCAGTTATTATCATACTGAGGGAACTAGGTAATTTGTTTACAGTGTTGCTTGACGATGTGATTATAACTAGCTCACGTAGTGCCGGCCGTGACTGAAAATGCACCACAGCTTTGCAACATGAAAACATCGGAGGAAAAAGTGCTCCT
>NW_028173794.1:50000-62691 GCF_963971535.1 Notolepis coatsorum | reverse complement strand
TGGGTGATGGGTAAAAAATAATTAAATAAAGTGTCAAGATTTAAAATATGCGTATGTACATTTGTGTGTGTATGTACGTATGTATGTATGGATATGTGCAGTTATGTATGTGTATGTGTGTACACATACTATACCTAAATGTAAAGGGACTTATTTGACACAATAAAGTATTAATATAGATATATTTGTATATAACATATAAATTATAACTTTTTCATTATAAATTAATAGTTTAAAATGCTTTATAAAGCAATATGAAAATATTGTAAATGACAATGAATCAATATAAATAGTAATCTAAACATGCATATATGTTATTAAAGGGGAACTATTTTACTATTTCGTTCACTATTTGGGCACTTTTACACAATTCATGTGAGTCTATGGAACACCTCTGTATTTTTTTTTTTTTTTTTTATTCATTGTTTTGTATTTCTAATAACAGCATTTTTCTACCTCAAGATCTTAGGGCGTTTTGAGCCTGGGCTCCAACCACTGTGTGCAGCAGGGGCGTTTTTAGGGTTAGAAAACATTGGGGGCTTCAGCCCAGGGGGGTGGAGGGGGGGTAACCCCCCCCCCCCCCCCCCTTTTTTTTTTTTTTTTTAAACACAGAAATACGCAATTTTTGAGTAATAAGAGATGAATACTGAATAACTAGAATCATTAGAGGTTCTCAAAGTGAGGTCCAGGTCCATGAGAGGGATCTGGGCAGTCCCCATAGAAAATTCAAAGTTAACAGGACCAAATCATCAGTTTCTTATTTATTTATTTATTTAGCCAGATAAAACATTGATCTGGTCCAAGAAGCCCCAACAGGACTACAAATATACATATATACACACATATATACATATATATAATATATATACATATACTGTACATACATACACATATACACCAATAACAAAATAAAAACACAGTTAAGAATCATACACATAAGCAAATAAACAAACAAACAAACAAACAAACAAACATATGCACAGCATATATGTACAAAATAAATAAACAGTTCATCTCTAGTCTTTACAGTTTTCTTCAATTGCATAAACACTCAAATCAAAAGTATTACACAATTATCAAAACCTTACACTCAAGGAGCAAAATATAGGCCCAGATTTGCACCCCTACAATGTCAGCCTCACTTTTTGCAAAACAATACACACAGTGATTTGCAAAACACTAAACACAAATAAATGTAAATGTAAATGTAAACACACTTGCATTACATTAGACACAGAATGTCAAATTACCACACATATGAGCCAATTGGTTAAACACAGCCATCAGATGCACAAACACACCATTGCTTAATTGTAGATACACCAATCAGGGTTAAGCACTATAAAAATGCAGCAGGTGAGTTCACCTGTCTTCAACCAAAATGGAAGGAGAGTGAAGTACTGTACACAGAGAACGTGAAAATATACAAT
Organism: Notolepis coatsorum; assembly: GCF_963971535.1. Lineage (NCBI taxonomy): Eukaryota > Metazoa > Chordata > Actinopteri > Aulopiformes > Paralepididae > Notolepis > Notolepis coatsorum. The sequence continues at coordinate 61,261 of NW_028173794.1, read as the reverse complement.
ACATTCACCAAACACTATACACAAGACAACCAATGATGCAGACTGATGAAAATATACATTTTCTCCCATTTTCCCAAATCAGTCAACATGTCAACATGGAGAATCACAACAAAAAATTATCTTGCCAGATCCAGCTAGGCAAAGAGATAATGTCTAGTATTTTCTGTTTAAATTCTTTCAAAAAAAAATTGTTTTACTGTAATTTTAACCTGTACTGGATACAGTATTTTATGTTTGTCTGATATTTGCTGAGCTTACAGTGTTATGCACATAGTAGCATGAAAACTGGGACATGTATTGTTGTGATTCTCCATGTTGAAATGTTGACTGATTTGGTTATGGTTATATATATAAATTTTTTCATCAGTCTGCATCATTGATTTGGGTATATGTAGATAAATAAATAATATTTTCATCAGTCTACAGCATTGGTCTTGTGTAGTGTTTGGTGAATTTATTGTATATTTGCACATTCTCTGCGTACTTCACTTACAGTACTCTAATCACTGAGAAGTAGAATTGCTAAATGTGTTTTAGGTTAAGCACAGCAGTGTGTGTAACTGGTTCAAACAGAATTAAGTCATATGAAACGTGTGTTTCATATGGTAACAAAATGTCGTTTTTATAAATTAGTGTATGGTTTTGACAAGTGTTTAATTTAGCAAAGGATCTGAGGTGTTCTGATAATTGTGTGTGTGGTTGTGCTAATTGTGTGTTTTGAAACACCGGGCCCCGTTTTCTAAATCATGCTTAGGCAATCGAAAAAAAAACTGTATTGTGTGTTTCATTATATACACATGTTTCAGTCTTCTCATAAAAAAAAGATTAGATTTTTGGGTCTTTTCCTGCCTTTGGTCCGCTTTGCATTCACATCTCAAATGAAACGCAGCAGGGTTCACTTGCAAGAGTGAATGAGCTTTCACACCACCCCAAACCGACCGGACTATCCGAGGTTCGATTAAAGCTTAGGACACTGGACATGGGTATGGATGGCTCCAGGTGCTGCTGCGTTAAAGTGCACATCTTCAATATCTGTACTATTTAAAAGCACAGTGCAGGACACACTCAAAGGTTATCGCACCTCAGAGATGGCAGTGGACATGTATGACAGGACAAAGGCCATTTGTAATGGCCTTTGGATTGAGGAACATACTACCAGCCAAAGGAGGAAGCAGAAAAGGATGGACGAGTATGTAGTTGAGTCATCTTGTGGCACACGCTCAGACCTCAGCTCAGGAGATCAGCTGAGACAGAGACTGTTCTATCCAGTCGTCGACAGAATGCTGCAAGAGCTTGAGAGCAGGTTCTCATGAGTTTGATAATAACTTATGAGAGGCATACAGGCATGTTATCCAGCCTCAGACCAGTTTCTCTCAGTGGAATTGCTGCAACCCCTCGCCACACATTACAATATCCAACTATTGCCAGAGGAGATCACAGTTGCAAAGTGTTTCCTGGTCAGGACGCGTGAATATTAAAGGCAACCAACTTGTGTTCGGCTTTTCTCTGATTGGCCGCGACCCCCCGCCCCCACGCGCAAGCAAGCGGCAGCCCCTCCCACGTCCCAAATGAAACCCAAGGAGCTAGCGGCAGCGCGGGCAACCAACTTGTGTACCACTACCAACCAACTTAAGCTGCTGTACCAACCAACTTGTGTTCAGCTGCGGTAGCAGTGGAGCGCTGCTGACTGATTATTATGTTACGCGTTTTTAACAACCAACTACCAGATTCACTCGTCACTGTACATCACCTCTGAAGTATAAACAAAGCCCATACAGTTATGAAATGCGCTGAACTAGAAAGCGTAACGTTATTATGTTTCGCGTTTTTAACAACCAACTACCAGATTCACTCGTCACTGTACATCACTTCAGCTCCAGCAGCAGCAGCGGCGGTGCTCCGTTGAAGCCCTTCAATGACAGCGCTCTCATATTTTGCGAATGCATAAACTATATCTTAAATTATGGCTATGTGTCTAATATGGCTGTCGCTTATCAATGACTTCGCGACAGCCATATTAAACACTCACTGTACATCAGTGTGGAACTGTACGCTGTAACGTTATATGTTATTTCGCCAGTGGAGGCTGCTGAAGCGCCAGCGGGGCGACGCGGTGGTTTTTCCCCGGCTTCTGTGCGCCGCCCGCGGCTTGATCCAGCTTCAGCAGCAGCAGCGACGGTGCTCCGTTGAAGCCCTTCAATGACAGCGCTCTCATATTTTGCGAATGCATAAACTATATCTTAAATTATGGCTATGTGTCTAATAGGGCTGTCGCTTATCAATGACTTCGCGACAGCCATATTAGACACATCGCCATAATTTAGTTTATGCATTCGCAAATATGAGAGCTCTGTCATTGAAGTGGGTGGTGGCAGCATTACTAACAGTAGCGATTTTTATTGTTTTGTCATAACCAAACATAATCCCAACATAGATAGGAGGTGTACTGTATGTCAAATGTCGGTCATCATCGCCATAATTTAAGATATAGTTTATGCATTCGCAAATATGAGAGCTCTGTCATTGAAGTGGGTGGTGGCAGCATTACTAACAGTAGCGATTTTTATTGTTTTGTCATGACCAAACATAATCCCAACATAGATAGGAGGTGTACTGTATGTCAAATGTTGGTCATCATCGCCATAATTTAAGATATAGTTTATGCATTCGCAAATATGAGAGCTCTGTCATTGAAGTGGGTGTTGGCAGCATTACTAACAGTAGCTATTTTTATTGTTTTGTCATGACCAAACATAATCCCAACATAGATAGGAGGTGTACTGTATGTCAAATGTCGGTCATGTGGTGGAAGAGTTTAGTACAGTCACACAACAGAACACCAGTGTTTCTAATAGATATGTTTATTAATATAAATAAACACATCTGTCTGAACTGGTTCGAGCAGAGCGTTGGTTCGACCAGTGCTTCTGCCGCGTCTCTCAGCGGAAAAGGGCGTGTGCTAGGGCGGTCACATGGCCGTGTGGCCAATCAGAGAAACGCTGAACGAAAAGCTGAACACAAGTTGGTTGCCTTTAATATTCACGCGGTCAGGACAGGCAGAGATGCAGTCCCTACTATCCAAAGTGTCTTTACCCTCCTGGATTATAATAATAATAATAATAATAATAATAATAATAATAATAATAATAATAATAATAATAATAATAATAATAATAATAATAATAATAATAATAATAATAATAATAATAATAATAATAATAATAATAATAATAATAATAATAATAATAATAATAATAATAATAATAATAATAATAATAATAATAATAATAATAATAATAATAATAATAATAATAATAATAATAATAATAATAATAATAATAATAATAATAATAATAATAATAATAATAATAATAATAATAATAATAATAATAATAATAATAATAATAATAATAATAATAATAATAATAATAATAATAATAATAATAATAATAATAATAATAATAATAATAATAATAATAATAATAATAATAATAATAATAATAATAATAATAATAATAATAATAATAATAATATAATAATAATGCATTTGATTTATAAGGCGCCTTTCAGGACACTAAAAAAGAGAATGTGAAAATATACAATACATTCACCAAACACTATACACAAGACAACCAATGATGCAGACTGATGAAAATATACATTTTCTCCCATTTTCCCAAATCAGTCAACATGTCAACATGGAGAATCACAACAAAAAATGATCTTGCCAGATCCAGCTAGGCAAAGAGATAATGTCTAGTATTTTCTGTTTAAATTCTTTCAAAAAAAAAATTTGTTTTACTGTAATTTTAACCTGTACTGGATACAGTATTTTATGTTTGTCTGATATTTGCTGAGCTTATAGTGTTATGCACATAGTAGCATGAAAACTGGGACATGTATTGTTGTGATTCTCCATGTTGAAATGTTGACTGATTTGGTTATGGTTATATATATAATTTTTTTCATCAGTCTGCATCATTGATTTGGGTATATGTAGATAAATAAATAATATTTTCATCAGTCTACAGCATTGGTCTTGTGTAGTGTTTGGTGAATTTATTGTATATTTGCACATTCTCTGCGTACTTCACTTACAGTCAGGGCCGCCTCAGGGGGTGTGCGCGCAGTGCGGTCGCACAGGGCCTCGCGGGAAGGGGGGCCTCGCAAAAAAAAAAAAAAAAAATTTTTATTATTTTTTTTTTATTATTTTCTTTTATTTTTTTTTATTTTTTTGCGAGGCCCCCCTTCCCGCGAGGCCCTTTTTCATCACAGACCTAAAATCTAGTTTTGCTTATATGCTTATATATTTCACGTGACATTAGACACGTTTGTAGAATGTGTCTGACTTGTTCCTGGGTCTGCAGTCCTGCAGACATACTCACTATTGGAGCTCAGCCTCTGGGGTTCTGCAGATGTATTGGTTTCAACGAAGGGAGTGGTTTTACTTACATCATGTGTAGTAGTACGCCGGCGCCGCGTGAGTCAGCTGCGTTTGACTATTTCGCGCGTGCAGCTTTTGACTATGCTTAGTTATGCCAGCCAAGACGAAGAAAGAGGTCGGTCATTATCATCATTATCAGTCGGTCGGTCACCAAGGAACGTTGACGAAAGGCCTCTCGCTAGCGGGACAAATGGCCGGAGCCTTGTCATGGTATAGCCATGATGATGTCGGCTAGTAGCTAGCTTAGCTAAAGGCTAACTAGCGTTAGCTAACCTATTCAGAGGAGCGAGGCGAGGCGAGTGGATGTCTTTTCAAAAGAAGGAGAAGAGAACTTGTGAGCAGATAAATCTGTTAGGCAGCAATACGCCGAAAGGTGTCCAGTCTGCCGGAAAGTACTCGAAGAAGAAGAAGAAGAAGAAGAAGAAATTACACCGTGGCGTGGGCCAAGAAAGTCTCCTTCCAACTTTACCATTTGGAGCCGGCGTTGATACTGCGTTATGGTGAGTCAACCTATGATTATATACCCGCCGTGGACCTGACCTATCTCTCTTTCTCTCTCTCTGGAGCCAAACTGGTCGACTAGCTAATACTACTAGTAGCTAACGGTGTGTGCCTGATTGAGCTAACTGTTAGCCAGTTAGCTGTTTAGCGTCAGCTGGGAACGTTCGTTTGATGCTATCAGTTAGCCTTGAGAATAGCAGGCCCTTTGACAGAAGATGTAGTCGGGCCTGCACCATGACAAGGCTCTGGCCATAGCTTCTTTTTGTCCCGCCAGCGAGAGGCCTTTCGTCAACGTGGAGACCTGTGTTGCGGCCTTTCGCCCTGCGTTCCTCGTGCAGGTAAGATTAATGAAAATGTCATGACATTACCCCACTCTTCCTTCCTTCCCCTCCCAAATGTTTTGTTAATAACAATGTTTTTTTCCAGGCAAAACATATGCTACTTCACAACATTTGGAGATACGACATGTGCTGTGTGTGAATGTCTTGGTCGTTTGTGTAGCTTGGGTAGCGTTGGGCCGTTGGCCAAAGCTGTGTGTGTCACAGTACCTGGCTAGCCTATTTAGCTGATGTCGGCCATTGGCTCCTTGCTGCTTTGGTTTCTCTATAGACCCTCTTCTCTTTGGATTTAAGTGTTGATCTTTGTCCTTTTTGATCTCTCATACATGCTCTCTCTCTAACACACACACATGCTCTCTCTCTCTCTCTCTCTCTCTCTCTCTCTCATACATGCTCTCTCTCTAACACACATGCTCTCTCTCTCTCTCTCTCTCTTTCTAACACACACAGTCTGCCTATGGCGGCCTTTCTCGATGGCTAGGCTGTGCTCGCTGAGTCTGTATAGTCAAGGATCTTCAGTCACAGTGCTCAGGTATTCTGCCACTGTGTACTCTCTGTTTAGGGCCAAATAGCATTTCAATTTCTTTCTAATGTGTCTCTCTCTCTCTCTCTCTCTCTCTCTCTCTCTCTGTACACTGTATATTGACTGTAGAACGGGAGCTCTCTCTCGCTCTCTCTTTTGCTATATGTTGACTGTATCATGCCCCGCCTCGGGCAGCGCTATTATTTAAGAATATGTTGACTGTATGAAAAAAAAAAAAAAAAAAAAAATATATATATATATATATATAATTTTTTTTCTTTTTTTTTTTTTTTTTTTTAACCTTTTTGGGGGGGGGGGGGGGCTCGCGTTAAATCTCGCACAGGGCCTCGCATTTCTCCCAGGCGGCCCGGCTTACAGTACTCTAATCACTGAGAAGTAGAATTGCTAAATGTGTTTTAGGTTAAGCACAGCAGTGTGTGTAACTGGTTCAAACAGAATTAAGTCATATGAAACGTGTGTTTCATATGGTAACAAAATGTCGTTTTTATAAATTAGTGTATGGTTTTGACAAGTGTTTAATTTAGCAAAGGATCTGAGGTGTTCTGATAATTGTGTGTGTGGTTGTGCTAATTGTGTGTTTTGAAACACCGGGCCCCGTTTTCTAAATCATGCTTAGGCAATCGAAAAAAAACTGTATTGTGTGTTTCATTATATACACATGTTTCAGTCTTCTCATAAAAAAAAGATTAGATTTTTGGGTCTTTTCCTGCCTTTGGTCCGCTTTGCATTCACATCTCAAATGAAACGCAGCAGGGTTCACTTGCAAGAGTGAATGAGCTTTCACACCACCCCAAACCGACCGGACTATCCGAGGTTCGATTAAAGCTTAGGACACTGGACATGGGTATGGATGGCTCCAGGTGCTGCTGCGTTAAAGTGCACATCTTCAATATCTGTACTATTTAAAAGCACAGTGCAGGACACACTCAAAGGTTATCGCACCTCAGAGATGGCAGTGGACATGTATGACAGGACAAAGGCCATTTGTAATGGCCTTTGGATTGAGGAACATACTACCAGCCAAAGGAGGAAGCAGAAAAGGATGGACGAGTATGTAGTTGAGTCATCTTGTGGCACATACTCAGACCTAAGCTCAGGAGATCAGCTGAGACAGAGACTGTTCTATCCAGTCGTCGACAGAATGCTGCAAGAGCTTGAGAGCAGGTTCTCATGAGTTGGATAATAACTTATGAGAGGTATACAGGCATGTTATCCAGCCTCAGACCAGTTTCTCTCAGTGGAATTGCTGCAACCCCTCGCCACACATTACAATATCCAACTATTGCCAGAGGAGATCACAGTTGCAAAGTGTTTCCTGGTCAGGACGCGTGAATATTAAAGGCAACCTACTTGTGTTCGGCTTTTCTCTGATTGGCCGCGACCCCCCGCCCCCACGCGCAAGCAAGCGGCAGCCCCTCCCACGTCCCAAATGAAACCCAAGGAGCTAGCGGCAGCGCGGGCAACCAACTTGTGTACCACTACCAACCAACTTAAGCTGCTGTACCAACCAACTTGTGTTCAGCTGCGGTAGCAGTGGAGCGCTGCTGACTGATTATTATGTTTCGCGTTTTTAACAACCAACTACCAGATTCACTCGTCACTGTACATCACCTCTGAAGTATAAACAAAGCCCATACAGTTATGAAATGCGCTGAACTAGAAAGCGTAACGTTATTATGTTTCATGTTTTTAACAACCAACTACCAGATTCACTCGTCACTGTACATCACTTCAGCTCCAGCAGCAGCAGCGGTGCTCCGTTGAAGCCCTTCAATGACAGCGCTCTCATATTTTGCGAATGCATAAACTATATCTTAAATTATGGCTATGTGTCTAATATGGCTGTCGCTTATCAATGACTTCGCGACAGCCATATTAAACACTCACTGTACATCAGTGTGGAACTGTACGCTGTAACGTTATATGTTATTTCGCCCGTGGAGGCTGCTGAAGCGCCAGCGGGGCGACGCGGTGGTTTTTCCCCGGCTTCCGTGCGCCGCCCGCGGCTTGATCCAGCTTCAGCAGCAGCAGCGGCGGTGCTCCGTTGAAACCCTTCAATGACAGCGCTCTCATATTTTGCGAATGCATAAACTATATCTTAAATTATGGCTATGTGTCTAATATGGCTGTCGCTTATCAATGACTTTGCGACAGCCATATTAGACACATCGCCATAATTTAAGATATAGTTTATGCATTCGCAAATATGAGAGCTCTGTCATTGAAGTGGGTGGTGGCAGCATTACTAACAGTAGCGATTTTTATTGTTTTGTCATGACCAAACATAATCCCAACATAGATAGGAGGTGTACTGTATGTCAAATGTCGGTCATCATCGCCATAATTTAAGATATAGTTTATGCATTCGCAAATATGAGAGCTCTGTCATTGAAGTGGGTGGTGGCAGCATTACTAACAGTAGCGATTTTTATTGTTTTGTCATGACCAAACATAATCCCAACATAGATAGGAGGTGTACTGTATGTCAAATGTCGGTCATCATCGCCATAATTTAAGATATAGTTTATGCATTCGCAAATATGAGAGCTCTGTCATTGAAGTGGGTGGTGGCAGCATTACTATTAGTAGCGATTTTTATTGTTTTGTCATGACCAAACATAATCCCAACATAGATAGGAGGTGTACTGTATGTCAAATGTCGGTCATGTGGTGGAAGAGTTTAGTACAGTCACACAACAGAACACCAGTGTTTCTAGTAGATATGTTTATTAATATAAATAAACACCTCTGTCTGAACTGGTTCGAGCAGCGCGTTGGTTCGACCAGCGCTTCTGCCGCGTCTCTCAGCGGAAAAGGGCGTGTGCTAGTGCGGTCACGTGGCCGTGTGGCCAATCAGAGAAACGCTGAACGAAAAGCTGAACACAAGTTGGTTGCCTTTAATATTCACGCGGTCAGGACAGGCAGAGATGCAGTCCCTACTATCCAAAGTGTCTTTACCCTCCTGGATAATAATAATAATAATAATAATAATAATAATAATAATAATAATAATAATAATAATAATAATAATAATAATAATAATAATAATAATAATAATAATAATAATAATAATAATAATAATAATAATAATAATAATAATAATAATAATAATAATAATAATAATAATAATAATAATAATAATAATAATAATAATAATAATAATAATAATAATAATAATAATAATAATGCATTTGATTTATAAGGCGCCTTTCAGGACACTAAAAAAAATTCACAAATCGGTGAATGAAAAAATTATAGGATCAAATGAAAACTACTTACTAAAATTTTTTAAAAGTACTAAAAACCAACAAAAAATACCAAACACTAACAAACATTCAGCACAGACAATGGGGATGCTGACATCTAAAAAAAAGTACAAAAAAAAAAAGTACAAAAAAAAAGTAAAAAAATTTTTTTTAACGATTTTTTTTATTTTAATTTTTTAGATCCGGGGCTAGGAGAAAAACATCCGGGGCTAAAGCCCCGGAAGCCCAGGGCTAACGACGCCACTGGTGTGCAGCTCATCATGAGCCTGATGCCACACAGCCACATTATCATGCAGCTGAGTCTCTCTGACATCACAAATCAGCACATTTTCAGATGACTCAGTTCAGTGAGGGTGAATATTGTGAGAGGAGAATTGGAAGAATGTGCCAATATGAGAATTAGAGACATAGATCATATTAATATAAGTTCACATAGCTAGGAAACAATGCTAAACACTCAAAAAGGCCATTTATAAGATAGTTCCCCTTTAGCTATTTATATTAACTATTTATTGATGTTAAACTGGACATATGTAAAAATATATGGACCATATATGTATACAATTACCATGCTATACTGTCCTCCGTTTCTATTATTAATTAGGCCATGTGCTACATAACCTGGTTGGTTTGGTTGCTTGGTGGGTGGTTGGTTTAGGCCGTAAGGTGAAGGCTGTATCGTTTCATCCCATTCCCACCTCCCCGAATTACACAATTTTCACTCTGGGTGAAAGATATATTGGTGTAGATTTAGGAACAAAATAGCCCATTTTCCGCAATCATAATTTTAAAGTCGGGACTAGATCTTTCCTCACTAATGGATATTTGGTCACTGCAGAGTTTTATTTGACGCAATTGGTGCGAGTTCGGTCACGTATCTTGCGCTCGACCAATAGTAGCTCTCTTTGTTGCGAGGATACGGCCGTTTCCTCGCAACAAAGAGAGCTGCTATTGGTCGATCCGGTGTCAACAAAATCCACAGACTAATGTTACATCAGAACAGGACGAAAATGGACAGAAAACACTAACACTAAAGTTTGCAAAAAGGTTTCTAAACAATGGGTCTCATTCTCCCAAATTTTTCAAAGAGTTCTCTTGGAAGACTTATCTTGGAACCGACTGAGACAGAATCAATGACAAGTTCACTCTGAGTCCCCAACCTGCTGGTAATATGTCTTAAGTGTCTCAAACTGTCGCACCTGTGATATGATCTGATATCTGCTTGGAGAATGGCATTATGTCTTAAACTCGAAAGCGCGTCCCCGTTCAGGTTATTTGCATACAAAACAATGCCTCCAGAGCTCCTTATAAGGCAAAGTAAAGACGCAGCTGTGTGGAAATGGAAGTGCCTTGCGACCAATGTTCCCCCTAAGGTGCGCCCGTGCGCGCGCACATGGCAAAACGCTCCCGCGCACATCTGAAATCGGTCACGCAAACATTTTTTTTTTTTTTTTTTTTTTTTTACAATTTTTTTTTTATTCAACAAACATGACCATGTTCACGTCTTAAACTCATACTGAGGCCTTAGTTTAGTTTTGGTTTTAAATTGCATATCATCATTCATTTATTTATTGTCACAACAAACCAATAGTATCCAACTGCAGAACGGCAGACCAGCCACACTCTCAGACCCAAAACGCATTTCCTTTGATTTAATTATACATCAAATGATTTATGTCAAGGATTGCAATGCCTCGCTTGAATGAAGTTAACTTTTCACCTGGATAACGTCAACATTCAGGGTGAATGTAATGTGAGAAATTGGGATAAAAAAAAAAATATATATATATATATATATTATATATTTTGATCGGATCGGGAAAGATCGGTATCGGTAGATACTCAAAATCACATGATCGGGAGCAATAAAATGTAACGTAACCTGTTGCGTGTGACGTTACCAAGAGAAGCCCCGCTTTCAGTGCTTTGTGGGCAGCGCTACTGCACGCTCACACAGACACACACAACAGATGAGGAAGTGGACAGATCCGACCAGCATTGCTGGCTCCTCACAATGCAAACGCGAAAATGTACATTACAGATGAACTGCAGAGAAAATTTCCAATTTGTGTCTTTATGTGTCTAATAAAGGTGCTGGCGATATCAAAGCTCACATGGACACAGCAAAACATTACAAATAAAGCAGTGCAAGGCGAGAGTTTGATGGC
>NW_028173794.1:7500-45000 GCF_963971535.1 Notolepis coatsorum | reverse complement strand
TTTTTGGTCGTAAATTCGTTCGGGAATGAGACCCAATGTTATATGCATCTCACGTCCTTTCATAAAGAATGGGTCTCATTCCCGAACGAATTTACGACAAAAAATTTCCTCTTAGGCAGATTTCTGCCCATTTAAGACATATTAGGGCTGGTAGCGCGAGTCCCTACATTTTCCTGAGATCAGATTTGAGCGTGGCTGAGAGCAGATTTAAGAGTGCTGAGGAGCACTCTTATGATTGATTGACTAATTGAAAATGTTATTAACTTGACAAACTGTGAGTCTCATTCCCGAACGAATTTACGACAAAAATGTTCCTCTTAGGCAGATTTCTGCCCATTTAAGACATATTAGGGCTGGTAGCGCGAGTCCCCAAATTTTCCTGAGATCAGATTTGAGCGTGGCTGAGAGCAGATTTAAGAGTGCTAAGGAGCACACTTATGATTGATTGACTAATTGAACATTTTATTAACTTGACAGACTGTTCTCATAGTGATTCCTTCATGTCAACGCTACAGGCCTCCTTGGAATTAATTACTTAATCATAATTAAAATAAATATGACAATATTTGTACGATAAGAAATTACGTTATTTGATGTCGGAAAAATAAATAATATGGATTCATCTGATCACAGGGCAGCTGCTTAACCATATCTGAACCAGCTATTTTGGACAAATGTATAATTACTTTAATTACTCAGATATTCAAACACAATTATGCAATTATTGTGAAATGATTGAAAATAATTATTATTTAATGCCTTCTGTGGAATTTGTATTTCTTATCTGTTTTAATGATTAATTATATACATTTGAAAGAATGCAGGTCAACATGCAATATATCCCATTGATTGGTATACAATGGGACAGACCTTTGTTTGATTGATTGATTGATTGATTGAAAACTTTATTAACAGATTGTAGAATGGGTACAGTACAGTACAGCTCAATTACATACAATTGTTAAGGGGATGCAGACCAGAGAAAGACTTTCGTCTTGTTTACATCAGGGTCCCCCATTTTCAATTCATCATAACATGACACACACGACATACAGATAGACAGTACTGCTACATCTATACATTTATGTCATACCAGATTTGCAAATACAGTACTGTTTGTGATACAAAAAGAGTCCAGAAAAAAGAGTATATACATTTGACGTAGAAACTGTACATTGGAGGAGGTTGGGTAGGTGGGGTGGGGTTGGGTGGGTGGGTGGGGGGGGACTGTAAATTGGAGGTGGTTGGATGGGCGGGGGGTTGGGTAGGAGGGGTGGGTAGGGGACACTGTACAAGCAAAACTGTATATTGGAATATTGACAAAACCATACTTGGTAATTTACTGTACATTGGAGGTGTGAGGATTGGCCCATTCCCCGCCACACGCTTCTTCAAGGTACTGTGATGATTGGTCCATTCCCTGCCACACGCTTCAGGAGCGATTACCAATTTCCATCACGCACCTGTTGTAGTTTGCAATTAGCGCTCCAGAGGCTTCATATACTCGGGCCTTCTATCAATCGTTGTCGGGTCGTTTTGGATTACTACTGCTATTGCCTGTTCCCCCCCGTTGTTGTGCCTCGTCTACTTTTTCTCCAGGACGTCTGTTGGAAGTCGCCGCTGGAGTATATCTCGATCATCCGTTGGAGCTGTGCCTTGTTGCCCGCTTTACGCGTTTGCGCTTTGGTGAGTTTTTGGAAACAAACCTTTTGGATTATCTGTTTTTTGTGTGTTTGGATAACACTGAAGAAATACCGTTTTTGTGTTGTACTGGACTCAGCTAAATTGTGTGTTTGGATAACACTGAAGAAGTACCGTTTTTGTTTTGTACTGGACTCAGCTAACTTGTGTGTTGGTACACCGAAGATCAAGTCACTTGTGATTTATACTGGACTCAGCTAAGGAGGACTGAACTGCACTGCCTCTGTGTACAGTTGGATTGATTATTGACCACTCTCTCTCTCTCTCCGTTTCCTCCCCGAATTGGATCCGGGAGTATCTGCAGAGCCGCAGAGGTAGTGGCGCCTACGCCGATTCCCCACCTCTAAACCGGGAGGATCTGCAGAGCCGCAGACAACTCTGCCGACGGCATTCTCCATTTTGTTAATTCTGATTTGTTATTTGGCTCATTTTTGATTCTGTAATAAATACGCCCTAGTGTTTGGCTAACTCTGAACTACCTGTGCCGTGCTGTTGGGGTCGGTTTCAAACCATAACATTACGACCCGACCATGATGACCTCAGCCGACACAGACAGAGTCAGGACAGCGTTGGCGGTCCAGATCGAATTGACCAACGACCACAGCCTACAGTTAGGTGTGGCTGCGGCTGCTGTACAGGAGCTCCGAGCCCAGGTTCTGCCTAGTCAGGAGTCCCTTGGCTCTCTGGCTACCCTGCAGACAGCCCAGGGTAATCAGCAGGCTGATATTCTTCACCAATTACAGACGTTGAGTGAAGCATGTAACGCCCTGCTTGTAACCCCACCTGCTTCAGGAGTCTCTGCCAGAGCACCACCCGCAGCCGTGGCGGACCCCGCGTCTCCCGACCCTGCACCTCGGGAGCCCCGTCTCTCCGAGCCACGGTTGTTCAATGGTAACTTCGAGGATTGTGCCACATTCATCATGCAATGTGAGTTGGTTTTTCTTCATCAACCCAGCCGATTTACTTCAGAGGGAGCCCGAGTGGCTTACATGACTAACCTGCTCTCAGGCCGGGCAGCACAGTGGGTTACTGCCTCCTGGTCGATGAGGGCTGATTTTTGTTTTTCCTACCCAGACTTCGTGGCAGAGCTCCGCAGGGTTTTCCACCACCCAGCTCGTGGCCAGGACGCGTGTAGCTTATTAACAGCGGAAGAGTGCGTCGCGTGCTTCCGCGTTTTCTCTGATTGGCCATGACGCCCATGTGACCGCGGCAGCGCGAGACAGCTGCAGCGCGGAAATAGGCTGTCTATTGCCTCGTGCTGCAGCGCGGAAATAGGCTGTCTATTGCCATTCTCTAAGACAAACTCTAACCTTAACCAGCTCCTTAACAGCGCCTAAACTTAACCCTTCTAACCTTAACCAACTCCGAAACAATGCCTAACCTTAACCTTAACCATGCCTAACCTTAACCATAACCAACTCCGAAAGAATATTGCCATTCTCTAAGACATAACCTTAACCAGCTCCTTAACAGCGCCTAAACATAACCCTTCTAACCTTAACCAACTCCGAAACAATGCCTAACCTTAACCATAACCAACTCCGAAACAATGCTAAAAGTTAACATGCCTAAAGTTAACCGGCGAAAGAATGCACGTAAAAAAAAAAAAAAAAAAAAAAATGAAGGGAATCGAACTTGTCACCAACGGACCGCAGGATCCACAGCACGGCAGCGCTGCCAGTTGAGCTAAGCGTTGAATGAAAAACATCAGGGATTGCGGCTACATAATGCTGCAAGCTCTGCCGCTCCGCTCTGCGGCTGCCGCGGGGCGTGTCGCAGCCAATCAGGGAAAACGCGGAAGCACTCGGCAGCACTCTTCCGCTGTTAATAAGCTATAGGCGGCCAGGACCCAGGAGCGTGGTTGGGCACCTTCCGGCAGGGCAGTGGCGGGGTCACCGACTACGTGCTGGAGTTCAGACTGGCCGCAACGGAGAGCGGTTGGAACGATCAAGCGCTTCGTCTCACCTTCATGAGGGGTCTCAACGACGCTGGAAGGGACCAGCTCGCGACCCGTGAGGAGCCTGATTCCTTCGAGGACCTATTCAACCTCGCCATTCGCATCGACGGACGCCTCCGGGAGAGAAGGCGTGAGAGAACCCGACTGGGACCCCCAGACGTCCCCCAGACCCCCCGCACTCGTGACGGTACTGCGGTCCGTCCTGCTCCCTCCACAACTGGTGGTTCCTTCCCCTCCCGTTCGGTGCCCGAGGAGGAACCCATGCAGCTGGGACGCTCACACCTTAGCCAGGCTGAACGGGAGGCCAGGTTCAGGTCCGGCCTTTGCCTCTACTGCGGCCGGGATGGGCACCGTATCTCCACCTGCCCCACCCGGCCAAAAGACCAGGCTCGTCGGGACCCCGGGAGATCCTGGTGAGCCGTTTTTCTCATTCCCACACCCGTGCACCACCTAGCCGTCTGATGAGCGTCACCCTGGCCTGGGCGGACCAACGGGCGACGGTGGAGGCACTCATTGACTCGGGTGCTGACGAGAGTTTCCTGGATTTCGAGTTTTCTACCCAGGCCAACATTCCACTAGAGGACCTCGTGAGACCCTTGGAGGTGTTCGCGTTGGACCAGCACCGCCTGGCTGACATCACTCAACGCACCTGTCCAGTCCTTCTCACCATTGCTGGTAACCACGTTGAGAGACTCCAGTTTTTTATCACCAGATCCCCTCTTGTCCCAGTAGTCCTGGGTCGGCCCTGGCTCGCGCTGCATGAGCCCCACATCGCCTGGTCCTCCAGTACCATCAGGGGGTGGAGCTCCTCCTGTCATGCCCAGTGTCTTCAGGCGGCGTCCTGTCCCTCGCCCCGGAGATCCCTTTGTGAGCCGCCCCCGGACCTCTCGACTATACCCCCCGAATACCACGACCTCGAGGAGGTTTTCAGTAAGTCCCGGGCTCAGGCCCTTCCGCCTCACCGGCCTTACGACTGTGCCATCGACCTCCGCTCTGGGGCTCCCCTTCCCGGCAGCCACCTCTACAGTCTGACCGTCCCTGAGAAGGCAGCGATGGAGAAGTACATCGCTGAGTCCTTGGAAGCAGGCCTCATTCGGCCTTCCTCCTCCCCGGTGGCGGCCGGTTTCTTTTTTGTTGGGAAGAAGGATGGAGACCTTCGACCCTGCATCGACTATCGCCAACTCAACGAGATCACCATTAAGAACAAGTGTCCTCTTCCTCTCATGAACTCCACCTTCGAGCCTCTCACCCAGGCTACCGTCTTTACCAAGCTGGACCTCCGGAGTGCCTACCATCTGGTCCGTATTCCGAGAGGGCGATGAATGGAAGACCGCCTTCAAGACTCCCAGGGGCCACTACCAGTACCTGGTAATGCCGTTCGGCCTCACCAACGCTCCGGCGGTATTCCAGGCGCTCATGAACGACGTCCTCCGTGACTTGCTGGAGGAGTTTGTGGTGGTCTACCTGGACGACATCCTCATTTTCTCCAAGACCCTCGAGGAACACATCCAGCATGTCCGCCGTGTGCTGGAGCGCCTCCTCCACAATCGGCTCTTCGTCAAGGCAGAGAAGTGCCGATTTCACTCCGACTCCGTCGATTACCTGGGCTTCATCGTGGAGAGCGGCTTGACCCGAGCTGACCCTCGCAAGATCCGGGCCGTGGAGGAGTGGCCGGAACCCACCTCTCGGAAGGAGCTACAGAGCTTCCTCGGGTTCGCAAACTTCTACCGAAGATTCATCCGGAACTACAGCCAGGTGGCGGAACCACTTACCAGGCTAACCTCTCCCGCCCTGCCGTTCGACTGTTCCGTTCCCTAAAGAAGAGGTTCACCACCGCCCCGCTCCACCCAGACCCCAAGAGACAGTTCATTGTAGAGGTGGACGCCTCGGATACTGGACTAGGGGCTATCTTGTCTCAGCGGTCGGCAACGGACCAGAAGGTACATCCGTGCGCCTTCTACTCACGTCATTTCCTCCCTGCCGAGAGGCTATGACATCGGCAATCGGGAGCTGCTGGCGGTTGTGGCTGCCTTCGTCGGTCCTTTTGAGGTTCTGAAGGTGCTCAGTCCCGCGGCGGTGAGTCTTAAGCTTCCTGCGTCCATGCGCATTCACCCCGTTTTCCATGTGTCCCGGGTTAAGCCTGTCTCTCTCAGTCCCCTGATTCCCCCTGCTCCGGATCCGCCTCCTCCCGAGATGGTGGACGGACACCCCCAGTGGCAGGTCCGTCAGCTGATGGACGTCCGTCGGCGGGGTCGGGGGTTTCCAGTACCTGGTGGACTGGGAGGGATACGGCCCGGAGGAACGGAGCTGGGTCTCCCGCCAGCTCATCATGGACCCCGACCTGATCACCGACTTCCATCGTTCCCATCCGGACAAGCCGGGTCAGGCTGGTCGCCGGGTGGCTCCCGTGGAGGGGGGGGTACTGTGAGGATTGGCCCATTCCCCGCCACACGCTTCTTCAAGGTACTGTGATGATTGGTCCATTCCCCGCCACACGCTTCAGGAGCGATTACCAATTTCCATCACGCACCTGTTGTAGTTTGTAATTAGCGCTCCAGAGGCTTCATATACTCGGGCCTTCTATCAATCGTTGTCGGGTCGTTTTGGATTACTACTGCTATTGCCTGTTCCCCCCCGTTGTTGTGCCTCGTCTACTTTTTTTCCAGGAGGTCTTTTGGAAGTCGCCGCTCGAGTATATCTCGATCATCCGTTGGAGCTGTGCCTTGTTGCCCGCTTTACGCGTTTGCGCTTTGGTGAGTTTTTGGAAACAAACCTTTTGGATTATCTGTTTTTTGTGTGTTTGGATAACACTGAAGAAATACCGTTTTTGTGTTGTACTGGACTCAGCTAAATTGTGTGTTTGGATAACACTGAAGAAGTACCGTTTTTGTTTTGTACTGGACTCAGCTAACTTGTGTGTTGGTACACCGAAGATCAAGTCACTTGTGATTTATACTGGACTCAGCTAAGGAGGACTGAACTGCACTGCCTCTGTGGATTGATTATTGACCACTCTCTCTCTCTCCGTTTCCTCCCCGAGTTGGATCCGGGAGTATCTGCAGAGCCGCAGAGGTAGTGGCGCCTACGCCGATTCCCCACCTATGATGACAATACATTAATCTAATCTCATTTCCATGGGTTGCGCAAGACTCGCAAGGCACTTCCGCATCCAATTCCACACAGCTGCGTCATTACTTTGCCTTATAAGGAGCTCTGGAGGCGTTGTTTTGTATGCAAATTACCTAGACGGGAACGCGCTTTCGAGTTTAAGACATGGTGTCATTCTCCAAGCAGATATCAGATCATATCACATGTGCGACCGTTTGAGACACTTAAGACATATTACCAGCACGTTCGGGACTCAGAGTGAACTTGTCATTGATTCTGTCTCAGTCGGTTCCAAGATAAGTCTTCCAAGAGAACTCTTTGGAAAATTGTGTTCCTCTTAGGCAGATATCTGCCCATTTAAGACATATTAGGGCTGGGAGCGTGAGTCCCCAAATTTTCCTGAGATCAGATTTGAGCGTGGCTGAGAGCAGTTATATCTCGTATAGCTCTGCTCAGCGTCATAGTGGCAATACTCTTCACTTCAGTACTTGCACTGAATAAATTTCCACATGTACCTTTACATACCGTCATCTGTCTGGCCACACCCCCAACCGCTACTTACATAAGCAGGGGTGTGGCCATACCCTCATCTCCTTCTTCAATTTTCACCACGTTGAAGTGCCTGTATACCAATCGCTTGAGTTGGTTGATTCGTTTGAAGAAAGTTGAGACAGCGTTAACATTATCTCTTGTTTTTATCTTTCTCTCATAATTTCAATAGAAAAAAGCCAAGTTATAATGTTTTCTTCGGGGGGTCGCGCTAGCAACGTCACCCTTCACCAGCGGTTCTCCGTTGACGCCTCCATCGTGCGTCTTGGGGCGGGATTGACTCCGCGGTCGTGGAAGTCACTCGCGCCCGATCGGCGTCCGGTGGTTAGCTTGCCTCTCCGAGGAGCTGGTGCACCAGCGGCATCTCCCCTGAGATGGCCTGGTTCCTGCTCTGGTTCCTCCGCCGCCGGGGGGCTGTCGGCCGATGGGCAGACGGCTCCTCGCGTGGCAGAGGATTTGAGACGCAAACTTTTCGCTTCTGCTCGCTCCCGTCGTAGGAGGGTGGCTTGCAGGGGCGAACGGCCTGGTTTTGGTGAGCTGCTGGAGCCAGATGAGGGTGCTTCTGCTTCTCCGTGGCCGATGGAAACGGAGGATTACATGGTGGAAGCAGATGCGCTCTTATTTGACGCCCAGGTGGGGACGCATCACTCTCCCCCTCAGGATGTGGCAGAGGGTGATATGTCTCCTTGGGGTCCATCGTATTCTGGTGTTGGGTTAGAACCTCCGACTCAGCGACGAGATGCCCTGCTATCAGCCACATCGGATGGTGGCTCTGCAATGAGCGGTAGCCTCTCGTATGTGAGGGACGCAAGCTTAGTGGAGGAAGGCGCGCATGGGGAATTACGTGCCTTGTTCCCGGAGCTCATGGCGGCAGCAGCCGTCGCAAACGGCGTGCCGCTGCCGCAGCCACTGCCTGCCCCTGTCCCCGATTACTTGATAGGTCATCTATGGCAACGTCGTCCTGTGAGGGAGACGGGCGTTGTCTGCCCATTTTTCCCCTCAATGGAGGCCTACGTGCGTCAGGGACAGGTGGTCTCCCACATCACTGGCCTCACCCCTGCCTACGTGCAAGTCACGCGGGTGGCGGGTTTGGTCGAGGGAATGAAGGAAGGGGTGCCTTGGCTTGGTAGACCGATGGCGTCTCTCCTTTGTCCTGAGGTGGTGTGGGAGCCGTTGCGGAAGCCGGTTCCCCAACGGAAATCGGCTAGGCAGTTGGCCAACTGGAGTGACCAGTCGTTCATCGCCGGAACCCAAACCCTAGCTGCGACGTCTAACATCGCGCAGCTAGCACGGTTTATGTCCGGGATGATGACGGGCGGTACGATGCTGACCGACCATCAACATGTTCAGCACGCCCAGGCGGCCGGAGCCATCCTGCATCTGATCCAGCTGCAGGCCATATCCGCCGGGAAGATACGCGCCCTGGCCACTCTGTCCCAGCGCCATCTTTGGCTGGAGCAGGCGAGAGTACCGGACAGGAAGAGGCTTCCCCTGCTTACGGCACCCCTCTCCGATGCTGGGCTCTTCGGGTCGGCGATGCAGCTCATGACAGCACCCTGCAGGGAAATGGAGGAGGAGCGTGCAGTGCTCCAGCCCCATTTCCCCCCGCCCGATGTCGCCGGTGGAGTTCGAAGGAAGCCTCGTCGTCGCGGACCCGCAACCGTCGCCACCGCCACTACCACCGCCACTGCTGGCCCTTCGGCAAAGAAGGCCAGGAGGAGAGAGGGCACCTCGACTACTGCAGCCGGCCATCCCACGCCCGGAGGTGACGGTAGGGATCGTCGAGTCCAGGCACCCCAGTACCGTCTTTCTGGGGCGACAGCTCGGCGGGGTGGCAAGCCACAAGCGGCTCGTGGCAGGCGCCGCTGATGTGACTTCCCCTTGTGTTACCCCTGCTCCCTTCCCCGGCCCACATATGATTTTGCAAAACAATAAAAAGTCCCTCCTAGGAGGGACTGTATTTTTGTTACAAATTGTGTGTTTATAGTCAGACCGGTTAGGTGGCGTAGCGGAGATTGCGTTCGTCACCAACCCCGGAGCTGTGAGCTGGATTCGCCTGTTCGAATCCAGCTCACAGCTCCGGGGTTGTCACCAGCTTGGCTGGCCGTTCACACTAATACAATTGGCAGTATTAGAGGGTGGGAGAAGCTGGCGGGGTGGGTCCGGGTCGTTGTAAACAGCGACTCCTACAGTTCGGTCGGGGCGCCTGCTAAGCGCGGATAGGACCTGAGTGGGATAGTGTGATCCTTCCACACGCTACGCCCTCTCAGGGAGGATCCGCACTGCCAGGTGAAAAGAAGCGGTTGATTGGCTGGATGTGTGTCGGAGGAAGCACGTGATAGCCTCCACTCTCCCAGATGATCTGACTGTGGGGGGTAAGTGCGCAGCGACCAGGAAGGGATTGGGAATTGGCATACGACTAACATTGGGATGGGAGAAAATCAGAGGAAAAATGGAGGGGGGAAAAAAAAAAAAAAATTGTGTTTATTCACTACATATGTTGGGGATACGATGTGTAGATCCTTCGCCTAGTGTGGGGTTGATAGGAGAGCTAGACTTTTAGTCTTGGCTGGTCGCTACATGTATATGTGTGCTTAGCAAGGCCTGTAGCTATAACACTCGGTTGAAAAGTGTTTTTCTTTCCTCGTCCTGAAGACTTATGTTCTTCCTATGAAGGTAGAGGTTTAGTTATGTGTTCTGTTACTTGAAACAGTGGTATTGAGCCACAACACTGTAGTGTTGGCCTACAGAAGTACTCGTGTGTGTGTAGTTGTGCCACGGTCTTATAGACCTCTCTCTCTCTATCGATCTTCTGTGTTCTTGAAACATAAAACACGGGTGTCGTGTTCACACATAAACCTTGGCCTTGTTATAAACCCTGTTCGCAGACAGTGTCGTCTGTGGCTAGCGTGCGTTGGGTTAGCTTATCCTGTTAGGATATACGCTGTTCATTAGCATGCTGGCTACATGTTTATTATTATCGTATACGAGGGTTGGGTTCGCGAGGGGGTAACCGGATAAACCCCTCCTTCCCTCTTTTCTGATTGGTCAGGGGGTTTTGGCCGTCTTTCATTCCGTCCTGCCGCACTGATTGGTCAGGGTGGCACGGAGGGGGGGGGTAGGGAATTCCCTGACTCCTCACCTATCATGGTCGGTTGAGTCGTGGGATTCCCCCCGACATAGAATACGTCACTGGGCACGTTTCTATTGGTCGCTGACTTCCGTGAGTTCTTTACAGGCCCCATGTGTGGTTCTCTGTTATTGTCAAGTTGGTGTTGCGGGGCTTAGGAACTTAAGAGTTCGGCTACACTCGATATATATGTAACTTGAGCCTTTTGGTCACGTGGCTCAATGTTACATTAACTTTTCAAGCTGTTGCTCACGTGGGAAGTCTCTCTGGGGTTCCCGTCCCCTCCTTATGGTGTAGGTTGACGGGGTATTGTTTTTTACCCTCAGCCGCGTCGCATGGGACCCATGTCCGTATTTTTTTCTCTTTTCTTAGGAAAGAAATAATAAAAAAGCGGCTTCTTGTCGTTCTCCCAGGTGGTTTAGAGGAACGATGTCTGGTGTCTTGTTAGACTATCCATTGATGTGTTTTGGGTCTCGACGTGTACATAGTGCTGGCCCTGGGTGCTTCTGATAGGAATCACGCAGGGGCTTGCGCGCCTTGGTTGCTCATCATTAAAACTGCGTTTTTATGGGGCAACTGGGATGGAGTTTGTCTCTTCCGCGCGCCAGTTTACTAGGTTTTGTCTCGATGAATTCTCGTTCATATCTGGGGGATGTTAACGGAATAGATCAAAGCATAGGTAGAGGGGTCTCACGCCCTTGGGGTGGGCCACCGAGCGCGGTACGAAAGGGGCCATCTGGGTGGCGCCCTCTATAATGTTTTGGATCGACATGCGTACCTACCCCCCTCCTAGTGTTGGGGATGTCGGCGTGATTAGGACACGGGACTGGTTCTGGTTGCGCCGGTCCAGGTCAGTTAACCCGTTGTCCGCCGGGGACGCAGATCTGCTGTTCTGGTACCCTGAGGGACTTGTGCTTTTTTCGGGGGGAAAAATGCCGGGTCTGCCCGGGTGTTGCAGGGTTTGACGTTATAGAGATGTTCGTGGTTATGTTACTGCGTATTACCCCTCACTGTTGCTTGGTCCATGTTGTGTTGTACCTTGCGCTAAGGGGGCCTGGTCCTTCTCCATTTTTTCGCCCCTCTCTTCTCCTGCTTAAGCATGGCTGAGAGGGGGCTGTTGAGGTGGTTCTTATGGAACTCCTCTGGCATCCCTGTGTACGTCCCGGTCCGCCGGGCGCGGTCCGAAATTGTTTTCGTCGACCCGTAGGCCTGGGATAACCCCTTTTTGAAAACTGAAACACTTGTACTGCGGTATAGCCAGTGTATACCCGCAGTTGTGTTTTGTGTTTTTTTCTTGAGGGGTTATAGGAACAACCACCTCATGTTTGAACCAAGGGGGTGGTTGGTTCCCTGGTGTGTTGGTAGCGGAGTCAACTCTCGGGTTAGGCCGGTTGAGTGTGCCCCCGCACGTTTCAGGACGTCTGCCAATCGCGTCAGCCTTCTCTGCCTCTACCCCTCTAGAGAGTCGAGGGGTTTTTGTGGAGGCTGTGACGTGGTGCACAACAATGCCAGCATACGCCCCTTCCGCCGAGGTGCTGTTCAGCAGACCCCTTTGGCGCCTGTCTAGACCGCAGTGCTCCAGGTTCAGGTCAAGTGCCTGTTGCCTGAATTGAGGGATCGACCTCTTCTGGAGGTCGTCTCCCCGGTGCGCTGCCTGCTCCCGCTGTGGGTGTAGCCTCTTGAGTGCTTCGAGTTTACAGCCATACCAACCTGAACACGCCCAATCTCGTTCGGTTTCAGAGGCGGTATAGGTTCAGGCCTGGGTTGTGCTTGGATGGGTGGCTGCCTGAGTATACCAGGAACAGTGAGCCAGGCGGCGTGCTATAGGGGGGAAGGGCCTGCTCTTGGATGGGCCCTGTCCGAATACGGTGTCGATGTGGGGGGCGGTGTGACTAGTGACCGCCTGGTGAGGTCTCGATGCTGTGGCGTCGTTGGCCTCTCCAGGCCCCCTTTTTCCGGGGGGGTCCAGTCCCTTCTGGGTCTGCGTCCTCCTTCGCGCTCTGCTGCTACGGCCTTGTCACGGGGTTGGGCTTTGCTCTTGACCCGTGATATTAGGGGTGGTAACATGGGTTTGTTCCTTCCGTTCGTTCCCTAGTGGCATGCGGGTTGTGTGTTTGTGTAGTCGTGGGTACGCCCCACGGTCTGCTCACCCTGTGCGTTGAGTTGCTGAAGTCTCCTCTTCGCGCAGTCGGATCCGTCTCCCTCCCATCCTCTGCTAGGGAGGTTCGGGTCCTCCCCAGTTCTGATGGTTGTGGGGGGCCTCAGTGGGTACATTTATCGAGCTCAGATCTGCTCAGCTCCTGAGTTGCCACTATGACGCTGAGCAGAGCTATACGAGATATAACGTACTTATGTATATAACCATAGTTATATGAGTATAATGACGCTCAGCGTCAGGACTCACTGAGGACCCCTTGATCTTGCCTTGTGGTGAAAGATTGGGAGGGGGATGAGGGTATGGCCACACCCCTGCTTATGTAGGTAGCGGTTGGGGGTGTGGCCAGACAGATGACGGTATGTAAAGGTACATGTGGAAATGTATTCAGTGCAAGTACTGAAGTGAAGAGTATTGCCACTATGCCGCTGAGCGTCACTATACTCATATAACTATGGTTATATACATAACCGTACGATTTAAGAGTGCTGAGGAGCACTCTTATGATTGATTGACTAATTGAAAATGTTATTAACTTGACAGACTGTGTTCTCATAGTGATTCCTTCATGTTAACGCTACAGGCCTCCTTGGAATTAATTACTTAATCATAATTAAAATAAATATGACAATATTTGTACGATAAGAAATTACGCATTTGATGTCGGAAAAATTTATAATATGATTCATCTGATCACAGGGCAGCTGCTTAACCATATCTGAACCAGCTATTTTGGACAAATGTATAATTACTTTAATTACTCAGATATTCAAACACAATTATGCAATTATTGTGAAATGATTGAACATAATAATTATTTAATGCCTTCTGTGGAATTTGTTTTAATGATTAATTATATGCATTTGAAAGAATGCAGGTCAACATGCAATGTATCCCATTGATTGGTATACAATGGGACAGACCTTTGTTTGATTGATTGATTGATTGATTGATTGATTGATTGATTGATTGATTGATTGATTGATTGATTGATTGATTGATTGATTGAAAACTTTATTAACAGATTGCAGAATGGGTACAGTAAAGTGCAGCTCAATTACATACAATTGTTAAGGGGATGCAGACCAGAGAAAGACTTTCGTCTTGTTTACATCAGGGTCCCCTATTTTCAATTTATCATAACATATATGACACACACGACATACAGATAGACAGTACTGCAGTGCTACATTTATACATTTATGACATACCAGATTTGCAAATACAGTACTGTTTGTGACAAAAAGAGTCCAGAAAAGAGAGTATATACATTTGACATAGAAACTGTTGGAGGAGGTTGGGTAGGAGGGGTGGGTAGGGGACACTGTACAAGCAAAACTGTACATTGGAATATTGACAAAACCATTCTTGGTCATTTACTGTACATTGGAGGGGGTTGATATAGCTATAAACCTGCATTCCTTCGAATATATCATTAATCAATTAAACTTATATTGAAATACACTATATAGCCTATACACCAACACTGAAATGACAGTGGATAAATAAATAAGAACTAAAGCTAATCGCATGGAAATAGCAAGTCTTGTGTGTGCCAGTATGGCCTACGTGTCTAATGAACAGTATAGGCTTAATATATTACTTGTTACTTGTTTCATTAGGATTTAGTAGATACTATATGCTCTGCCTCTGACCTACGTACAGTATAAGTACAGACTGTACTGTACCTATACTGTACGTAGCGCAGAGCATATAGTATCTACTAAATCCTAATGCAACAAGACATTAATGGAATAATAAGCCTATACTGCGTTCATTCATTACACCGTAGACATTAATGGAATAATAAGCCTATACTGCATTCATTCATTACACCGTAGGCATTAATGGAATAATAAGCCTATACTGCGTTCATTCATTACACCGTAGGCATTAATGGAATAATAAGCCTATACTGCATTCATTCATTACGCCGTAGGGTACAGTATACTGCGCGCGCGTGTGTGTGTGTGTGTGTGCGCGCGCGCTGCGGTAGGTGTACCACGAGCTGTATTATGATGACAATACATGAATCTAATCTCATTTCGATGGGTTGCAAGACTCGCAAAGCGCTTCCGCATCCATTTCCACACAGCTGCGTCATTACTTTGCCTTATAAGGAGCTCTGGAGGCGTTGTTTTGTATGCAAATTACCTGAACGGGAACGCGCTTTTGAGTTTAAGGGCCCTTTCTCACTCACCCTATTCGTTTCTATTTCGTTCCGTTCTGGCCCGTTCCGAGATCTGAATCGAACTCCCCCCCCCCCCCCTCTCCCCCCTCTAGTTTGCGTACACACTGCAGTCTTGTTTCGTTCCGGGTTCTGTTTACGGTTTGCCTTTTGAGCGTTTACGCTTGCCGTAGGTGATGATGTCACGTTCGAAAATGTAAACACAGGAAGTGTTAACATGGTGCTGGAGACTGAATACTGATATAAAATGAATAAATAAGCAATAAATATGAAGTTATATTTGAACCTCTGTTGTCAAGCCTTGTCAATATAACCCACCCCATTTTATCACGAATGGATGGTGTTGTAGAGTTCGCTTTTGAGCGTTTCCCAGGGCTAACGCTAAGCTAAGTTAGCTTAGCCTAGTCTAGTATAGCCTGTAGCACTTTCTTTTCAGCAAAGAACGTGCAATAAACAAAACGGATACATTCACTGTGTGTTCTGCCTGTCATTTGTTGATGAAACAAAACTAACATCAACACAAGTGACCACCAAGAGCGGATAGTTTAGTCTCAAAAAGGATCGGTAGCATTGTTAGCTGCATGCTAACGTCAATGGAATTTGCCATTATAACAGTATAGCATTGTGGCTAGAAGCTAACGTTAGCTCACGCTACTTAGCCAGCACCAAAACTGATGATATCGAGAGCTATCAGTAGTTAGATAACATTAGAGACAAGGCTGTGTGTATTAAACAAAGGTGAATAGATGACTGGGCCATTTTGTTTAATGCTTGTTAAGTTGAAAGAGGAGCTTTGAGCTAACAGGGTTTGATAGCTAACACTAGCTCATGTTATCCAGTGGCAGTGCCAATCGGTAATGCTAGCAGAATGAATGGATGTAAACTTTATTTAACATATTGCATATGGGTACAATACAATACGGCTCAATACAAACAATTGCCCATAAATATAGTTTTTGTGGGTATTCTCCAGTTGTTGCTGTGTGTGGTGTTATCTGCCCAAAATTCAAGCAAGCATGACAGTAACGACGTTGTGTGTGTCACGCCCCCCGCACCGCACGGCGCGATTCCGAGACCACCTCATCGAACAGATCCCGTTCAGCGGGGGGTGAAACGAATCAGCGCCGTTTCGCATCGCAAAAGGGGTGAGTGAGAACACTGCCCCCCGTTCTCGGGAGCAGTGATTCGATCTCCAAACGTGAGTGAGAAAGGCCCCTAAGACAGAATCACATTCGCCAAGCAGATATCAGATCATATAATTTGTGCGACCATTTCAGCCACTTAAGACATATTACCAGCACGTTCGGGACTCAGAGTGAACTTGTCATTGATTTTGTCTCAATGGTTCCAAGATAAGTCTTCCAAAATAAGTCTTTGAAAAAAATTCGGGAATGAGACCCAATGTTATTGGCATAGATTGGAGCGCAGTTAGTGTGTCTACCTTCTGTGAACATTTAGCAACAATCCCAGTTGCAATCCGATCCAAAATGGTGGAGCCATATCCATTATAAGAATGGAACTGTACATACAGTAGATTTCATTCTCGATTCTTCCTGCACGCCTGGAGATACTAAATCCAAATTGAACTCTGGCATTGGAAAGAGTAGATTTGGCCAGATCCATAGATGTGCAAGTTGGCTATAATAAGGTAATTTATAGGCCTGATATTCTATATTCTATAATAATATTTCAAATTGCATGTGTCCGGATGGCGGAATTCAGTACTCTATCTACAAAACCTTCTGTTTAATCATCTTCCCTTTATTGATTTCCTTAGATTTTGTACAAGTGATCTCAAGGAGGTGCTCAGTGGCAGTTTTTCATGTCTGGTAATTTTTTGCATGGTGTTATTCACAGTCAAAGATGAAAAGAAAAATCTTAATTTATATTCTCCTTTGTTTCATCACAATTTACTCAAACCTAGTAACAGACACAATATTTCTGAATACATTCCATGAGATCCATAGATGTCCCTAGATACCAAGAACATGCAAATGGACCTTGTAGAAGTGGAGCAATCTTCCATTTACTTAGGTATGTATTTTTAGGCGGATTTTCAGAAAATAGGGCTTAACAGGTTAAGGAATGCTCCCCGATCTTGAGCTCTGCGCACTAGCTCACCTGGTCACCTCGTTGCCTAGGCGACCACCTTTCCCTTAGAGACGTTGCTACGACGATCACCTCTTCCCTAGAAGAGACTCCTTTCTTAACTATTGTTATGACGTCGCCCCTGGTTGCTTAGCACATATCTCAATTCCATAGCACAGGCTTCGCATGGGACCCACATACCTCGCCTGAGCTGCCAACCCGTTTACACTAAACACTAAAAGGTGTTATAGTACTATAATTACATAGTACTTATTCTGTTATAATCACAATGAAAACAAGCCATATCTTTCAGACTTGAATGTTGTTTAACTACCGTCCAACTACTGCAACGCTTAGTTCAACTAACAGTTGACCTACATGTATTGAACTGTGGCCAACGCCAAAAACCTTCTCAAAGGTGCCGTACATTCAATCATCACGTGCGTCTCCATATCTTCTCAGATGCCCTGCAGCCCGTAAACGCCTTCCACTGCATTCCTTCTGTATGTTCTAGAGAGCCTTCTGTCCATAATGCCATATAACATAAACACATTGCATTTGATTGGTAGACATAAACATTGACTGTGGCTGGAGCACAGTTTAACGCCTAGCCACAACTCACAGACGCTGTTAACGGGCTGGAAACTCAAGGTCGGCTGCTGCCCCGTGCACACACTCTCAGGGTCACTGAGAGTGAGAGAGCGAGAAGAGAGAGAGAGAGAGAGAGAGAGAGAGAGAGAGAGAGAGAGAGAGAGAGAGAGAGAGAGAGAGAGAGAGAGAGAGAAAGAGAGAGAGAGACTGGTGAGAGGAAGATGGAAGATAGGATGTAAGATGTAAACAGTAGGTGCACCGTGTGTTGTCCAGTAATTATGACGTAACCAGACACCATCATCTATCAGGGGCTGTTTTGGAAACAGTATGCGTGTTTACTGAGGCCCAGTCCCAATTCCCTCCCCTAGGCATTACCCCTCGTTTTGGAGTGCCCTCAGCTGAGTGGACCATCAAAACGAAGCTAAGGGGTAGGGGTTGAAGTTGAGAAATGGGACACCCATCGTTTTGTCATCAGTAGTAAAATAATGGAAAGGACTTACGTACTATGTATCAGCTTATTTGTTTTTTGCAGGGCAGTGTAGTTACATATAATAATGATAGGCCTATGTATTTATTGTCTGTATGTATATTTGGACCAAGATGGTGAGGTGTGCATAATGCACGGCTCAGCGTCTCTCCATATTTGTGGTAATATACCTATTGCTGTTGCTAATGTACTGTATCAAACACAGCACTTATTTTTACAGCATATTCTGAGATTAGATTCATTGTGTGCCTACAATAATCTTTTAAAATTTGAATGAAAACGCAGTGGAACTGAAGTCTTTGGAACGAACGTTGTGCGTCTGGAGACAAAAAGCCAAGTTTCTCCTCAACGTTGCTGCTCCACTCGTCTAGTTGATCTGATCGTTAAACTGACTAACTGGCTAATTTCTTCTTCTTGACTTAGAGCAGTGAAAACAGTTGTTAGATAGATAGATCTTTATTTGTCATTGTTGGTACAACGAAAATTTGTTAGGAATTTATCATCTTTGGAATGGTGTGAGATTTTGTATTTCTGTATTTCCTCAAAGGGAAACCGAAACCAAAATGTCCTTCATGTTCTCCCTTCTACCCCTCTGTTTGTCTAAAAACACTTTGTTTGGAGTCAGAGTCTGAAAACACTCTGTTTGGACTCAGAGTCTGAAAACTGTCTGTTTGGAGTCAGAGTCTGAAAACACTGTTGGGAGTCAGAGTCTGAAAACACTCTGTTTGGAGTCAGCGTATTGGGATCGGGGGGGTATTGGGCAGGTCTTGGGATCGGGGGGTATTGGGATTGGGGGGGTATTGGGATCGGGGAGGTATTGGGATCGGGGTGGTATTGGGGGGGTATTATGATCGGGGGAGTAATGGGGGGGTATTGGGATTGGCCCAACGTCTTTTTTGACAACTCTGAAGTTGAAAATTATGATGCAAGAAGTTGGTTTGCTGGGCTTCCGCTTGGCATGCTAAGAGGTTTACTTCCTGAAGGTAATGTCTAGATCCCATCGCTGGGAAGAACATTTTGAAATGAACCATTATCTTTGATTTGTAGATGGCAGGAATGGTTAAAATTACGGTTAAGGGGCAGCTGAGTGGCGCGGTGGGCAAGGCGGCACTGCGCCTTGCCCACTGCTGGTATCGAGCCCAGCTCTCGGCGTTGCTACCGGCTTGGCCGGCCGTCGTACTAACACATTCGGCAGTGTTAGAGGGTGGGAAAGCCGGTGGGTGGGGATTGGACGTTGTGGACAGCGACTCCTACAGGTCGGTTGCGTGACGCCGATGCGGCGGAAACAGGAAGTATCGGGGGCAGCGTGAGCCTCCCACGCGTTACTCCTCGCCACTAAGAGTTTGAGCTGCTGCGGTGAAAAGATGCGACAGGCTGCCTCCTCGTGTACCGGAGGGGACACGTTATGCAAGGCTTCTATCCTCACTAAAGCCGACCAGTGGGAGGCATAGTCTAGCAACGTTCAAGACAGGGGAGGGAAGAATTGGAAATACGAAATTGTGATGGGAGAAAAATAGAAAATGATGATATCTAGTCACTACCATCCTGAAAGCCACAGGAAGATATCCCATGAGTACCCAGAACCAAGTGCTTGACCGATTTCCAAGACAAGGTCACAGTTCCTTCTGTAATTTACCAAGCAACTACGCAGCATTAGAGATGGACGACTGTATCAGTTGATTGATCCGCTGAGTGAGATACATTTAGTATTATCATTGTGCGTTTTAAAATCTGAATGAATTAGTCGCAGATTGAAATTATTGAATTTTGAGTTAAGTAATTGATCTCCAGGCGTGAAACATCTGCACACACACATACTGTACGAGCCTCCACATGCACACACACACACACACACACACACCCACACACCCACACACACACACACCCACAAAAACACAGACGCACACAGACATCCATCCAAGTGATAAAAACACGGTCCTCAAAAGGGGAAGGATTGGTTAGGGTTAGGGTTAGGATAAAGGTAAGGATAAAGGTAAGGATAAAGGTAAGGATAAAGGTAAGGATAAAGGTAAGGATAAAGGTAAGGATAAAGGTAAGGATAAAGGTAAGGGTAAAGGTAAGGGTAACGGTAAGGGTAAAGGTAAGGATAAAGGTGTGTGTGTTGATTGATTGATTGATTGATTGATTGAAAACTTTATTAACAGATTGCAGAATGGGTACAATACAGTACAGCTCAATACACACAATTGTTAAGGGGATGCAGACCAGAGAAAGACTTTCGTCTTGTTTACATCAGGGTCCCCCATTTTCAATTCATCAGGACATATATGACATACATGACATACATCTATACATTTATGACATACCAGATTTGCAAATACAGTACTGTTTGTGATACAGAAGGAGTCAAGAAAAGGGAGTATATACATTTGACGTAGAAACTGTACATTGGAGGAGGTTGGGTGGAGGGGGTTGGGTACATTGGGATATTGACAACCATACTGGGTAATTTACATTGGAGGTGGTTGGGGGGGGGGGGGGCACACTGTATAAACAAGCAAAACTGTACATTGAGGGGGGGGGGAGCAGACACTGTACAAACAAACAAAATTGTACATTGGACTATTGACAAAACCATACTAGGTAAATGACTGTACATTGGAGGGGTTTGGGTTAGGATATTTACAGGGGCCAGTGTTGAATTGCAGTCTCCCGTAGGTGTCCCTTGAGAGAGTTTTTGAAAGTGGGTAGTGATCCACATTCCTTTACAGCTTTGGGTAGGGCGTTCCACATTGATGTGGCATAATTGCGAAACGTGTTTAGTCCCTTATTTGAGCCGAATCTGGGTTTAACATGATTTGTGGAGCTCCCTCTGGTGTTGTGATCGTGGTATTCACTGACCTTTGGGAAGTATTTTGACATGTACATGGGTACCTTGGTCGTGTAGTGTATCTTGTAGACCAGGCCCATTGCAAGTTGCTGTACTCTGTCGTCTACTCTAAGCCATCCTAGGTTGTCAAAGTGGGCAGGGGTGAGGTGGGTTCTAGGAGTAAGGTCAAGCAGTAGTCTGACCAGTTTGTTTTGAGATGTTTGTAATTTTGTTTTTAGCGCCTTTGAGGTGCTTTGGTACCATGAGGTGCAAGCATAGTCGTAGTACCCCTGAATGAGTGCTCCTGCCAGAGTCTTCAGGGTATTCTTGTTTACCAGAGAGGAGATCCGGTACAAGAATCGAGTTCGTTGGTTGACTTTTTTTATTACATTGGATGCCATTTTGTCACAGGAGAGATTAGCCTCTAGGATGGAACCCAGGTAGGTAATTTCATCTTTCCTTGTGACAATATTGTCACCCACTGTAACTGAGAAGCCGTCGGTCTTGCTGAGTTTGTTATTTGAACAGAAGAGAATGGACTCTGTTTTGCCCATGTGTAATGATAGTTTGTTATCAGCGAGCCATATGCAGATTCTGCCTAGTTCCGTGTGTGTGTGTGTGTGTGTGTGTGTGTGTGTGTGTGTGTGTGTGTGTGTGTGTGTGTGTGTGTGTGTGTGTGTGTGTGTGTGTGTGTGTGTGTGTGTGTGTGTGTGTGTGTGTGTGTGTGTGTGTGTGTGTGTGTGTGTGTGTGTGTGTGTGTGTGTGTGTGTGTGTGTGTGTGTGTGTGTGTGTGTGTGTGTGTGTGTGTGTGTGTGTGTGTGTGTGTGTGTGTGTGTGTGCATATGTCAGTGTTCCAGCACCTACTGCAGCTATCTATACAAAGGTCTTATCAGATGGATTTCCTTCAGATCTTCAGTGCCTCAGATTTCCTCCGTATACAAACAAGCCCTGGGAGACAGGAAGGTGATCCTCCTCTTTAAAATGTTCCCATGTTTAGGAATTCTGCTTCAATCCTCTTATGACATCAGTCTCTCCCTAAAGCTGCATTAAACACTCCACACTCTGCCATGTCTCGCTCAACGAAAACAACGTTTTCATTTGTCTCTCGCCAGTGCCTGTTTGAGCCACGTGGCAGGTGAATGTGGCAGGTGAAGAGGACAGGTGAACGTGGCAGGTGAGCGTGGCAGGTGAACGTGGCAGGTGAAGAGGACAGGTGAGCGTGGCAGGTGAATGTGGCAGGTGAAGAGGACAGGTGAGCGTGGCAGGTGAACGTGGCAGGTGAAGAGGACAGGTGAGCGTGGCAGGTGAATGTGGCAGGTGAAGAGGACAGGTGAACGGGACAGGTGAACGTGGCAGGTGAACAGGACAGGTGAACGTGGCAGGTGAACGTGGCAGGTGAACGTGGCAGGTGAAGAGGACAGGTGAACATCGCAGGTGAACAGGACAGGTAAATGTGGCAGGTGAGCGTGGCATTGTGAACTTGGCAGGTGAAGAGAACAGGTGAACGTGGCAGGTGAACAGGACAGGTGAACGTGGCAGGTGAACGGGACGCGTGTAGCCTTTTTACAACGCATCCGCGTTTCCAGCGCTCTGATTGGCCAGGTCATGTGACATGTGCGCTCAATAGCGTGTTTGCCCATTTACGCATCGAACAGCCTGCAAACTACCTGGCGTTCTATCGCCATGCTCTAAGACAAACTCTAACCTTAACCAACTTCGAAAGAGTGCCTAAGCTTAACCGGCGTAAGAACTTGCCATCACGCTCTAAGACAAACTCTAATCTTAACCAACTTCGAAGAGTGCCTAAGCTTAACCAGTGTAGAAACTTGCCGTCCCACGATTGGCGCTCATGTCACATGACCTGGCCAATCAGAGCGCAAAACGGGAACCCGGAAACGCGGACGCGTTGTAAAAAGGCTTCAAGCGAACGGGACAGGTCTCTCTCAGGGCCTGCTGTCTCTCAGGGCCTGCTGTATCTCAGGGCCTTGTCACCATGGTAACGTCAAAGTCTCGACAGCTGTCAGGGCCGGCGGAGGAGCTATGCCGCTATTTCTGTTGAAACATCTTTCTATCATTTTCCCCTCTTATCATACATCCCCCTGTTCTCTCCTTCTCCTTCTCTCTCTTTTTTATCTTCCCTTTTCCCTTTTGACGGAATCATTGTTTCGGGGCCAGTCGAGTCTTGTCGAGGACTCCGAGGAGTCGTCAGTGTGTGTTCGAGACGCCACCTGACAGCCGTAAAAGTCACTGATGACACGCTACAAGTAGGTTGTATTCAGGGGGGAGAGACTGTATAAACTCCAGTTTCATACAGGCTTTTATTGGAATATATTAACTCTTCCTATGAGCCTCAGATAAACGCAACGTTTAGGAGACTCTCAAATTGACACATTATGAGCTACTTGATAATAATTAGATATACCTGATAATCTAATTAGAAAATGTTAGATTAGATTAAAATGTATTGTCATTATACAGCACAAGTAGGATTATATGCAGGTATATTCAGACAGATATATATATATATATATATACAGTAAATATAAATATATATATACAGTAAATATAAATATATATATACAGTATATACAGCATTATTGTACATGCTATCATAAGGAGTTATATGGGTAGACTATAGTTTGAGGTAGGTAGTTATGATTGCAGTGATTACAGTATAAGACAGTTGTAAACAGTGAAGGCAGTAGGCAGGTATAAATAGAGTATAAGCAACAGAGGTCAAAGTTCGTACAGTATGGGTAACAGACATTTTGCAGTCAACGTTGGCATGACACACACACACGTGCGTTGGCATGACACACACACACGTGCACTGATACCCCTTGGCCCGTTTGATGAAGAATCTTCCGACCAAATCACACTCCTTACAAAAAACCTACACAGTCCCACAGTGAAAGTTAAACTGTTAATAAAGTAAAGTAATAAAGAGAAATAAAGTTAGGTTCTAAAACCCGGTCCTGCGCGCTGAGAGGGGGGGGGGGTGGTGGGGGGGTGTAGAGTATACTCACGTCTCGATGTCTCGCAACAAAAAAATTTGTATGAAAAAACATGGCAGCGGCAAAAAGGTCCTCCTTCATATTCGCTTGGAAACAGTTAAGTGGCCGCTGGCGCTCCCTGCCGCTCCGGGCCGCCTGGGGAGACATCTTTATCAGGGCGTGTGTTATTCCAAAACACCGCTTCCTGGATGGAAACGCTCCCCCCTGGTGCTCCATCTGCCTGCCTCTCTGATAGACTACATTGCTTCTTATAAACTGTCCATGGTCCATAAATTGTGTGAGGCGAGCATAGCGCTGCACTGTGCCGGTCCGCTGGGACTGGCTGCTTTAGGGCCACTCTCTCTCTCCCCTGGCTAAGATTTGCTTAGTAAATTGCGCGATGCGAACCCAGGGTTTTGGAGCGACCAATTATTTTGTTTTCATATATATACAGTATACTGTATATATACCGTATATATATAAGTATTTTTTTATGAGGTACACACAACGTGATACAGTAAGGGATAGGTACACACAATCAAGTATTCTTATTTTTTTTTTATAATATTTATATTAGTTACACAAATGTTTTTTTTTTTTAAGTGAATAACGTAAAACAAATATTAAGAGACTGACATACACACTCCACACACTGCATGGCTCGGTTGGTGCTCAGAGAGAAAACAGATTGCATGTCGACGTTGTAAAATATCACAACAGGGTCCAAGCATGGAGATGATCATCCACACAGATTTCAACGTATTGAACACCCATTACACCCCCAGTAAATTCATTAAAATAAATAAATACAAATAATTATAAGAGATTCAAATAGTAATTACAAACTTTGTAACAACCACAAATGTCCAATACGTGGATTATCAACTGTAAAGATGCAATGAAGGAATATTCTTTTAAATAAACTATTCCCTAAGTGTCTTCTCCATCTGGTGGGAGAAGTCAGAGAGTTGACGACAGTAAGCAGAGAGTCCCGTCTTTGATGAAATGCTGCTAAAGAACCTCTTGTGTTTGATTCTGCAGAACCAAGAGAAGATCCTTCAGTTCTAAGGAAGGAGAGGCTGGTTTAGAGCAAGTCCAACGCAATGACGTTCTTCTACGGGATATTGGAGAAGCAAAGGCAGCCTTCTTTCTAGTGAAGCCAGGGATCCCTGCTCCAAACTAATGGAAATAATACCAGGCCAGTTTTGGAAGTGAAATTATTCTATCGATGAGCAAACTTTGTGGCAACCTGGACCCCCTGCAATTTGCATATCGCCCCAACAGGTCCACGGAGGACGCCATAGCCCATGTGCTGCACACAGCAGCATCACACCTGGACAAGAGGCACGGGAAACTATGTGAGAATGCTGTTCATCGACTACAGCTCAGCATTCAATACCATAGTCCCCTCCAAACTCATAGCCAAGCTCAGGGACCTGGTCTTGAACTATGACCTCTGCCAGTGGGTCTTGGACTTCCTGACGGGCAGACCCCAGGTGGTAAGAGCAGGCAACTGCACCTCCTCATCCATCACGCTCAACATAGGGGCCCCCCAGGGCTGTGTTCTGAGCCCCCTCCTCTACTCCCTGTACACACATGACTGCGTGGCACAGCGAACAACAACACAATCATCAAATTTGCTGATGACACAGTAGTGGTGGGCCTGATCTCTGCCAACGACGAGAGGGCCTACCTGGAAGAGGTAGAGAATCTGTCACAGTGGTGTCAGGGAGAACTGCCTCTCCCTGAACGTCAGCTAAACAAAAGAGATGATTGTGGACTTCAGGAGGTCGGGGTCAAGGACTACAGCCCCCTCAGCATCGACGGGGCACCGGTTGAGAGAGGTGAACAGTTTCAAGTACCTCGGAGCCCCACATATCCGAGGACTTGACATGGACCACACACATTGACAGTGTTGTGAAGAAGGCACGACAACGCCTCTACTTCCTCAGGCGCCTAAGGAAGTTCCAAGTCAGTCAGAAGATCCTTAGGAACTTCTACTCATGTACAATAGAGAGCATCCTGACTGGCAACATCACCTCCTGGTTTGGGAATAGCACTGCACAAGACCGTAGCAGACTACAAAGAGTGACACGTTCAGCCGAACGCACAATTGGAGGGGGGCTTCCCACCCTCCAGAACATTTACAACAAGCGGTGCAGGGGGAAGGGCTAAGAGAATCATCAAGGACTCCAGCCACCCGAACAACTGCCTCTTTGAACTGCTGCGGTCAGGCAAGCGATACCGGAGTCTTAAGGCGAGCACAGAAAGACTCAGAAGAAGCTTCTATCCCCAGGCCATCAGGCTGCTAAACGAACAATAAACACTATGCAACAACCATCAAATGCACACAGCACACACACCCACACGCACACACTCACTTAAACAAACAACACACTGCAGCACCCACTCTCCACCAGTGGCGGCTCCTGAATTATTCTCCAGAGGGGGCGCTAGGGGGCGCTATACCAAACATGTACCACGCATTGGCCAAATAAAGTACAGTCTAATTCACAACTTGAAACACAATATATAAATAGAAACGTTAGAAACAAACTTGCTCCGTCTCCAAACACGACGCATAGGCAGAGAGAGAGAGAGAGAGAGAGAGAGAGAGAGAGAGAGAGAGAGAGAGGAGAGAGAGAGATAGAGAGAGAGAGAGAGACACACCACGGCGGGTGCAGGCAGCACAACAGAAGAGAGAGAGAGAGAGAGAGAGAGAGAGGAGAGAGAGAGGAGAGAGAGAGAGAGAGAGAGAGAGAGAGAGAGAGAGAGAGAGAGAGAGAGAGACCACGGCGGGTGCAGGCAGCACAACAGAAGAGAGAGAGAGAGAGAGAGAGAGAGAGAGAGAGAGAGAGAGAGAGAGAGAGAGAGAGAGAGAGAGGGGGAGAGAAAGAGAGAGAGAGAGAGAGAGAGAGGAGAGAGAGAGAGAGGAGAGAGAGAGAGAGAGAGAGAGAGAGAGAGAGAGAGAGAGAGAGAGAGAGAGAGAGAGAGAGAGAGAGAGAGAGAGAGCGTTAGTTAAGCATTAGCTGAGTGGCTAACAGCAGCTAAAGTTAGCTGAGTTGGCTAAGAGAGAGAGAGAGAGAGAATTAACTCACTTTGTTTAATTGAAACGTGGTCCAGCCGGAGGGCTTAATAAGGTGTATGTCCACTGACTGTCCCCCAGACTGTTGTCGATGTATATCCATTCCACTCACTGCCCACTGTCCAGACTCCAGACTGAATCACAAGTTCACAACACACAGCCTCGAACATGTTGCAAACTGTGGCTAAGGAAAAAACTGGCATCGCCGCGTCGGCCAATCAGAGAGCGTCTCCCGCGAAATGCGGCTATGGAAATTCTAGACGGAAATTCTAAAAGCTTGCCTAGACCGCTTCAAATCGCGCCCGGCTTCCATCATAAACATCATATTTCAACGCACAACGCGTTACGCACTGATTGGCTGCGACGGATACAGCGATGAAACAGTGACGCGCACTCAGAGCGCTATTGCGTCTAGCCCGAGAGAAATACGGCAGGAGAAATGCGGCTAAGGTAATGGAATGTTCTTTATCAGACAGAATCGTCACTTCCTGTTCAGGAAAACGATTATTAATATTTTATATTTTAACGTTATATTGTGCATTGGAAACACAAACATACTTAAAATGAGTAAATATTATTCATTTTAAACATGTTTATTTTATTTTTAGGGGTCTAAAATAAAAATAAAACATTTTCTTCTTCTCCTGCTCTCTTTACCAGGGGGCGCGGCAGGGGGGGGCGGCGCCCTAGCGCCCCCCAGTGGCGGCCGCCACTGCTCTCCACACTTTAGATCACACAAACACACTTTATATTTATTGATAAAGTATTTGCACTACAACTCGTACACCTACTGTAAATTGTACCTAAATTGCACCTCATCCCATTTCTGCCTTGCACTATATAGTATTGTATATTAGTACACTGCATAGTATTGTATATTATATGGTCAGTTACGTCTATTCTGAATCGAACATTGTACATATGTCTATACTGAACACTGTGACCTCATTTTTTTAAGCATTTTGTATAAAAGTATTCTGTACTTCTGTATGACAACTATTAAAGAAACTTGAAACTTGAGGAGGGGAAAGCGCAAAGTTGCGAACTTGAAAATATCTGAATATGTTGGACCTCGGTAGAGTATGACTTCATAACAAGGCCATAAAAGATGCAAGCATTTCTTCAGAAAACAAATCGTATACCAAGTTGAGTCTAATGCGGAGGATGGAGACAAGTGAATTAGAGATGGGGAATATGTAGAGACACAGAGGACATTTGTGGTGTCTAAAGTGGTGACAATACAATATGATTTGAGGTATATCTGGCCATGAAGAACAGGAGCTCAGACCAGAAGGAAAGACGTGCTACGTGACTTAGCCTCCATTAAGCACCAATCAATATCAGGAGAGACACACCAAGTATGAGCCTTGTGAATACTGGCTGCCTGGTAATACGGCAGCATGTTAGCTGAAGCCTGGTAATACGGCAGCATGTTAGCTGAAGCCTGGTAATACGGCAGCATGTTAGCTGAAGCCTGGTAATACAGCAGCATGTTAGCTGAAGCCTGGTAATACAGCAGCATGTTAGCTGAAGCCTGGTAATATGGCATCATGTTAGCTGAAGCCTGGTAATATGGCAGCATGTTAGCTGAAGCCTGGTAATACGGCAGCATGTTAGCTGAAGCCTGGTAATACAGCATCATGTTAGCTGAAGCCTGGTAATACGGCAGCATGTTAGCTGAAGCCTGGTAATACAGCATCATGTTAGCTGAAGCCTGGTAATACAGCATCATGTTAGCTGAAGCCTGGTAATATGGCATCATGTTAGCTGAAGCCTGGTAATATGGCATCATGTTAGCTGAAGCCTGGTAATATGGCAGCATGTTAGCTGAAGCCTGGTAATACGGCAGCATGTTAGCTGAAGCCTGGTAATACGGCATCATGTTAGCTGAAGCCTGGTAATACAGCATCATGTTAGCTGAAGCCTGGTAATACAGCATCATGTTAGCTGAAGCCTGGTAATACGGCAGCATGTTAGCTGAAGCCTGGTAATACATCATCATGTTAGCTGAAGCCACCTGCTTGTTTATCACACTGCAGCTTCTTGTGCCCTCTGGGTCCCGTCCCGCCAGACGAACCATGTAATGGCCTTATCTAACGATTTGAAGAACGTTTAGGTAGAAAAAGAGGATTGACACCGGAAAGGAAATAGAAACCTAGGCAAAACATTCATCTTGGTGGACTGAATTCTGCCCGTTAGCGAAATAGGTAAATTGTCCAATCTATTAAGATCGGACCTTAAATTGGCTACACAGCTTTGTGAAATTAGTTTCTTAAAGTGATTTTAGATTATGTGCAATATTAATATTAAGATATCGAAAACCCATTGGAGAAAAGTGAAATGGTAGCATTCTGGGATTAATTCATTTACCTGCTTGGTTTATGGGAAAGCACTCACTTTTGGCAATGTTCAGCTTATAGCCAGAAAAAGACCCAAAGGTGTTTAGAATATGTAAAATATTGTCAATAGAGCTAAGTGGATCAGAATATACTCTGGGGCGACGTCCAGAGGTTCCCAGTTTGATTCCCAGTGCGATTCCCGCTCCTCCCGGGCAGCGTGTCGAAGTGTCCTTGAGCAAGACACTTAACCCCTAACTGCTCCCGATGAGCAGGTTGGCACCTTGCATGGTTGCCTCCGCCGTCTGTGTGTGAATGTGTGAGTGAATGGGTCAAATGTGAGGAACAAATTGTAAAGCACTTTGGATAAAATCTGTTATATAAATGCAACATTTACCATTTATATAGAGTAAAAGGGCAAGCAAGGGCGAGATGGGACAACCCTGGCCAGTGCGAAGTACTGAGAAATTTGTTTTGAAACAGGCAGTGGGGACAGAATAGAGATGACATATCCATTAAATACAATTTGACACACAACAAACCTATCTAGCACAGAGAATAGATAGTCCCACTCCACTCTGTAAAAGGCATTCTCTGCAATCTAACAACATTTCAGTGACCTTAGAATCAGTGGGAGAAAAAACAATCTTAAGAAGGCGGAGACAGTTTGAAGACAGTTGTCAGTTCTGGATAAAACCAGTCTGTTCCTCTGAGACAACGTTAGGAAGACACGGGTCAAGACAACATGCTAGTTATTTGGCTAAAGGTTTTACGTCCCCATTCGAAAGACTTATGGGCCTCCAACTACTGCCCTCTTTCGGGGTCCTCTTCTTTTTTAATATTAACAAGATGCAGGCCTGATTTAAGGTCTTAGGAAGAGAGCCTTGCTGCAGTGAGTCATTGAACATATCTAACATTAAAGGGGCCAACTGATCAGAAAACTTCCTGTAAGAGAATGTCTAGGAAAGCTGCCTGGACCAGGTGCTTAACTACTTTGCATTCATCTGTGGCTGCCAGTCATCTCATTTCGATGCAGAGGTTGGTCAAGGCTCTTCTGTGTGTCGGGATCAATAATGAGGATGGGATACAGGTTGTCCAGAAGTTTGGCCATTACAGAGGTGTCGGTTGGGCTCAGATTGGTACAGTTTAGAATAGGAAGAAGCTGAATAAATTTCACAGAGATGTGTGGTGAGGGAGCAAAAGAGGGTCACGCACCTCAGTGATGACGTGAGAGGCAGACTGGTGCTTAAGCTGAAGTGCTACAAAACCACTAGTTTTGTCTCTTATTCATAAAAGGTTCATTTAGTTCTCTGCAAGAGATAGTCTTGCTTTAGCAGTAGACAGGTTTTAAAATTGAGTTTGCGATCTAAAGCCTTCCCATGTAAAATTCAGGGCTAGGGGAATTATTTCTATCCAATTCAAGAATTAACTAGAGATGTGGCGGCTGAGTGGCGCAGTGGGCAAGGCGCTCACCACTAGGAGCAGGAGATGCTGGTATCGAGCCCAGCTCTCGGCGTTGCTACCGGCTTGGCCGGCCGTCATACTAACACAATTGGCAGTGTTAGAGGGTGGGAAAGCCGGTGGGTGGGGATTGGACGTTGTGGACAGCGAATCCTACAGGTCAGTTGGGTGACGCCTGTACAGCAGAAACAGGAAGTATCGGGGGCAGCGTGAGCCTCCCACGCGTTACTCCTCGCCACTGAGAGTTTGAGCTGTCTGGTGAAAAGATGCGACAGGCTGCCTCCTCGTGTACCGGAGGGGACACGTGATGCAAGGCTTCTATCCTCACTACAGCCGACCAGTGGGAGGCATAGTCTAGCAACGTTCAAGACAGGGGAGGGAAGAATTGGAATCACGAAAATTGGGATGGGAGAAAAATAGAGAAATTGGATAAAAAGTGGATAAAAAAAATATATATTAACTAGAGATGTTCTGACTGTTTCTGTTTCCGTTGTTTGGTCGCATGAGCACTGGTAGGTACAACCTTCCCTGTGATCACTGCCTTAAAGGTTCCCCATATGAGAGAGGGGGGGTATGGAATCAGAAATGTTTGTTTCAATAAAGACATCGATATTAGTGGAAATTAACTCACAAATATCCTTATCAGCCAATAACCCTGTATTAAATGTCCATTGTAAAAGCTTCCCTGAGTTGAATTAAAGGTACGCAGAGGAGTGTGATCAGAGACAACTATGGCAGAATATTCCTGTTTGATTTAACAATAGGCAGAAGAGTCTTGTCTAAAGGAAATAGTCAATGGGGGAATATGCATGGTGAACACTAAAGAATGAAAAGTCCTTTGTAACAGGGTGAAGAATGAAAAGTATTTTGTAACAGGGTGAAGAATGAAAAGTATTTTGTAACAAGGTGAAGAATGAAAAGTATTTTGTAATAGGGTGAAGAATGAAAAGTTATTTGTAACAGGGTGAAGAATGAAAAGTATTTTGTAACAGGGTGAAGAATGAAAAGTATTTTGTAACAGGGTGAAGAATGAAAAGTTTTTTGTAACAGGGTGAAGAATGAAAAGTCTTTTGTAACAGGGTGAAGAATGAAAAGTCCTTTGTAACAGGGTGAAGAATGAAAAGTCTTTTGTAACAGGGTGAAGAATGAAAAGTATTTTGTAACAAGGTGAAGAATGAAAAGTATTTTGTAACAGGGTGAAGAATGAAAAGCATTTTGTAACAGGGTGAAGAATGAAAGGTAATTTGTAACAGGGTGAAGAATGAAAAGTATTTTGTAGCAGGGTGAAGAATGAAAAGTATTTTGTAACAGGGTGAAGAATGAAACGTATTTTGTAACAGGGTGAAAAATGAAAAGTATTTTGTAGCAGGGTGAAGAATGAAAAGTATTTTGTAGCAGGGTGAAGAATGAAAAGTATTTTGTAACAGGGTGAAGAATGAAAAGTATTTTGTAACAGGGTGAAGAATGAAAAGTTTTTTGTAGCAGGGTGAAGAATGAAAAGTATTTTGTAACAGGGTGAAGAATGAAAAGTATTTTGTAACAGGGTGAAGAATGAAAAGTATTTTGTAACAGGGTGAAGAATGAAAAGTTTTTTGTAACAGGGTGAAGAATGAAAAGTCTTTTGTAACAGGGTGAAGAATGAAAAGTCTTTTGTAACAGGGTGAAGAATGAAAAGTCCTTTGTAACAGGGTGAAGAATGAAAAGTCTTTTGTAACAGGGTGAAGAATGAAAAGTATTTTGTAACAAGGTGAAGAATGAAAAGTATTTTGTAACAGGGTGAAGAATGAAAAGCATTTTGTAACAGGGTGAAGAATGAAAGGTAATTTGTAACAGGGTGAAGAATGAAAAGTATTTTGTAGCAGGGTGAAGAATGAAAAGTATTTTGTAACAGGGTGAAGAATGAAACGTATTTTGTAACAGGGTGAAAAATGAAAAGTATTTTGTAGCAGGGTGAAGAATGAAAAGTATTTTGTAGCAGGGTGAAGAATGAAAAGTATTTTGTAACAGGCTGAAGAATGAAAAGTAATTTGTAACAGGGTGAAGAATGAAAAGTATTTTGTAGCAGGGTGAAGAATGAAAAGTATTTTGTAGCAGGGTGAAGAATGAAAAGTATTTTGTAACAGGGTGAATAATGAAAAGTCCTTTGTAACAGGGTGAAGAATGAAAAGTCCTTTGTAACAGGGTGAAGAATGAAAAGTATTTTGTAACAGGGTGAAGAATGAAAAGTCCTTTGTAACAGGGTGAAGAATTAAAAGTATTTTGTAGCAGGGTGAAGAATGAAAAGTATTTTGTAACAGGGTGAAGAATGAAAAGTATTTTATAACAGGGTGAAGAATGAAAAGTCCTTTGTAACACGGTGAAGAATGAAAAGTCCTTTGTAACAGGGTGAAGAATGAAAAGTCCTTTGTAACAGGGTGAAGAATGAAAAGTATTTTGTAACAGGGTGAAGAATGAAAAGTCCTTTGTAACAGGGTGAAGAATGAAAAGTCCTTTGTAACAGGGTGAAGAATGAAAAGTAATTTGTAACAGGGTGAAGAATGAAAAGTATTTTGTAGCAGGGTGAAGAATGAAAAGTATTTTGTAGCAGGGTGAAGAATGAAAAGTCTTTTGTAACAGGGTGAAGAATGAAAAGTCCTTTGTAACAGGGTGAAGAATGAAAAGTCTTTTGTAACAGGGTGAAGAATGAAAAGTATTTTGTAACAAGGTGAAGAATGA
This sequence comes from Notolepis coatsorum, assembly GCF_963971535.1. Taxonomy (NCBI): domain Eukaryota; kingdom Metazoa; phylum Chordata; class Actinopteri; order Aulopiformes; family Paralepididae; genus Notolepis; species Notolepis coatsorum. The sequence continues at coordinate 11,626 of NW_028173794.1, read as the reverse complement.
AAAGTATTTTGTAACAGGGTGAAGAATGAAAAGCATTTTGTAACAGGGTGAAGAATGAAAGGTAATTTGTAACAGGGTGAAGAATGAAAAGTATTTTGTAGCAGGGTGAAGAATGAAAAGTATTTTGTAACAGGGTGAAGAATGAAACGTCTTTTGTAACAGGGTGAAAAATGAAAAGTATTTTGTAGCAGGGTGAAGAATGAAAAGTATTTTGTAGCAGGGTGAAGAATGAAAAGTATTTTGTAGCAGGGTGAAGAATGAAAAGTATTTTGTAACAGGGTGAATAATGAAAAGTCCTTTGTAACAGGGTGAAGAATGAAAAGTCCTTTGTAACAGGGTGAAGAATGAAAAGTATTTTGTAACAGGGTGAAGAATGAAAAGTCCTTTGTAACAGGGTGAAGAATTAAAAGTATTTTGTAGCAGGGTGAAGAATGAAAAGTATTTTGTAACAGGGTGAAGAATGAAAAGTATTTTATAACAGGGTGAAGAATGAAAAGTCCTTTGTAACACGGTGAAGAATGAAAAGTCCTTTGTAACAGGGTGAAGAATGAAAAGTCCTTTGTAACAGGGTGAAGAATGAAAAGTCTTTTGTAACAGGGTGAAGAATGAAAAGTCCTTTGTAACAGGGTGAAGAATGAAAAGTCCTTTGTAACAGGGTGAAGAATGAAAAGTAATTTGTAACAGGGTGAAGAATGAAAAGTATTTTGTAGCAGGGTGAAGAATGAAAAGTATTTTGTAGCAGGGTGAAGAATGAAAAGTATTTTGTAACAGGGTGAATAATGAAAAGTCCTTTGTAACAGGGTGAAGAATGAAAAGTCCTTTGTAACAGGGTGAAGAATGAAAAGTATTTTGTAACAGGGTGAAGAATGAAAAGTCCTTTGTAACAGGGTGAAGAATTAAAAGTATTTTGTAGCAGGGTGAAGAATGAAAAGTATTTTGTAACAGGGTGAAGAATGAAAAGTATTTTATAACAGGGTGAAGAATGAAAAGTCCTTTGTAACACGGTGAAGAATGAAAAGTCCTTTGTAACAGGGTGAAGAATGAAAAGTCCTTTGTAACAGGGTGAAGAATGAAAAGTATTTTGTAACAGGGTGAAGAATGAAAAGTCCTTTGTAACAGGGTGAATAATGAAAAGTCCTTTGTAACAGGGTGAAGAATGAAAAGTAATTTGTAGCAGGGTGAATAATGAAAAGTATTTTGTAGCAGGGTGAATAATGAAAAGTATTTTGTAACAGGGTGAAGAATGAAAAGTTATTTGTAACAGGGTGAAGAATGAAAAGTATTTTGTAACAGGGTGAAGAATGAACAGTATTTTGTAACAGGGTGAAGAATGAAAGGTTTTTTGTAACAGGGTGAAGAATGAAAAGTCTTGAAAAGTCCTTTGTAACAGGGTGAAGAATGAAAAGTATTTTGTAACAGGGTGAAGAATGAAAAGTATTTTGTAACAAGGTGAAGAATGAAAAGTATTTTGTAACAGGGTGAAAAATGAAAAGTATTTTGTAGCAGGGTGAAGAATGAAAAGTATTTTGTAGCAGGGTGAAGAATGAAAAGTATTTTGTAACAGGGTGAAGAATGAAAAGTAATTTGTAACAGGGTGAAGAATGAAAAGTATTTTGTAGCAGGGTGAATAATGAAAAGTATTTTGTAGCAGGGTGAAGAATGAAAAGTATTTTGTAACAGGGTGAATAATGAAAAGTCCTTTGTAACAGGGTGAAGAATGAAAAGTCCTTTGTAACAGGGTGAAGAATGAAAAGTATTTTGTAACAGGGTGAAGAATGAAAAGTCCTTTGTAACAGGGTGAAGAATTAAAAGTATTTTGTAGCAGGGTGAAGAATGAAAAGTATTTTGTAACAGGGTGAAGAATGAAAAGTATTTTATAACAGGGTGAAGAATGAAAAGTCCTTTGTAACACTGTGAAGAATAAAAAGTCCTTTGTAACAGGGTGAAGAATGAAAAGTCCTTTGTAACAGGGTGAAGAATGAAAAGTATTTTGTAACAGGGTGAAGAATGAAAAGTCCTTTGTAACAGGGTGAAGAATGAAAAGTCCTTTGTAACAGGGTGAAGAATGAAAAGTAATTTGTAGCAGGGTGAATAATGAAAAGTATTTTGTAGCAGGGTGAATAATGAAAAGTATTTTGTAACAGGGTGAAGAATGAAAAGTCCTTTGTAACAGGGTGAAGAATGAAAAGTCCTTTGTAACAGGGTGAAGAATGAAAAGTCATTTGTAGCATGGTGAATAATGAGAAGTAATTAGTAACAGGGTGGCGAATTAAAAGTCCTTTGTAACAGGACGAAGAATGAAAAGTAATTTGTAGCAAGGTGAAGAATGAAAAGTCTTTTGTAACAGGGTGAAGAATGAAAAGTCCTTTGTAGCAGGGTGAAGAATGAAAAGTCCTTTGTAACAGGGTGAAGAATGAAAAGTCCTTTGTAGCAGGGTGAAGAATGAAAAGTCCTTTGTAACAGGGTGAAGGAAACGCTGTGGGCCGACACGGCCCATCCGATCCATAAAAGCGGAGTTGGCTCTGGACACAGAAGAAGGTATAAAGGATTTAAGGTGAGATCGATCAAGTCTAGGCTCCGGTACACCGTTTAAATCCCCCCTGACAGAGACAAATTGTAGGTGAATGAGTTTAAAACGTGCCACCGCAGGCGTACCACACTAAATACTTCTCTTTAAAAGGGGAACACCACCCAAATTAAGAGTTCCAATAGGTTATTTCCACGGGAAGGTTCAATCAATATTTGTGAACATAAGCTACTCTCTCCCCACAAAGACAGAAACCAGAGGTGTAAGACTTGAGAGGTCAGGTATAAAGTCTGGAGCTGCTCCTTTGACAGTTAATGGGAGACTGGTTTTGTGGCGCCACAGAATGTTTGTTCTTCTTTATAGAATCGTTTTCTCAGAACATTCCCTGGGTCTCTCATCAGAGGGTGACAGTAGCTCAGGAGGAAAAGTGCTCGTCTGGTAGTCGGAAGGTTCCCTGTTCGATTCCCGCTCCTCCCGTATCAAAGTGTTCTTGAGCAAGACACTTAACCTCTAACTGCTCCCAATGAGCTGGTTGGCACCTTGCATGGTCGCCTCCGCCGTCGGTGTGTGAGTGAATGGGTGAAATGTGAGGAACAAAAATCAATGACATCAGTGTTTGTTTTAGCACTGTAGGTTTTTGATTTGGTTGAAAGTTGATCATGTTCACTACTATGTTTGCGCTGCAACTTTAATGTTGATCAAAATATCTAACTTGGTGTAGATACAAATATACATCTGTTGAAATATGTATATATATATAAGTATATAAATATACTGATATATATAGCGTGTTGTATATACAAATAAATATCTGTATAGATATGTATATATACATTATACAGTATATTTATATACATAATATATATTTATTTTCTTTTTTTTTAACCTAAATATTAAAAAGAAATAGGTCTTCCTTTCTCATAACTCTTGAGCAACATCCAGAAATGATGGTCCAAGCTTGTGTTTTATAAAGGACAGCCCGGTTTTAAACTAGATGGATTTGGTTGAGGGATAATCCTCTGTTGTTGTAGTACCTCAAATGACCACTGATGAGATACGACTGTCACTAGATTTACATTTATTTTGTTTGTGTGTTATTATTTTTCCCCTTTTTTTTACTGTATGAAGCACAATCTCAGAAGGCTCATACAGAACCAAGCATTTCACTGTGATGTACATACCATATATGTGACAAATAAAAACAAAACTTGAAAATTGAAAATTTCAGCATATAGTCAGAAAGAGAGAGTGTTTGCATGCAGTCGGGCGTGTTCTGTCTGAGAGAGGCAGATCTGCCTGTTCACAAGGTCTGTGTGTGTGTGTGTGTGTGTGTGTGTGTGTGTGTGTGTGTGTGTGTGTGTGTGTGTGTGTGTGTGTGTGTGTGTGTGTGTGTGTGTGTGTGTGTGTGTGTGTGTGTGCGAAGGAGAAGACGCTGCTATCTATCCATGAGCTGTGTGTTGATTGTTAGGTTCATCATCCTATGTGTGTGTGTAACTTTGGTTGCCATTGTCAATTTGGGCACGACTGTATCAGAATAACCCACAATGTACAAGTGCACTGATAATATTTGTGTCCTTTAAACATTGTCTTTATGTGGAC
>NW_028173794.1:0-2500 GCF_963971535.1 Notolepis coatsorum | reverse complement strand
GAAACGCCTCGGAGCAGAGAATTGTGAGCTTTAATTTAGAATCCTCGTTTTTCCAGAGGCCTAATGGAACTAATAACAACGGTTAATCACGTTACTTCGCTTGCCTCGCTTGCATTTGTAATTTTTTTTTTTTTTTTTATCTTCAGTGGCTCGGGGTTAAACAAATGAAACAAGCTTTTATTTTATTTTTTTTTACCCTGTGAAATCTCAGAGGAGACAAGAGCGAACCCTCCTATACACAGAGAGGCAGGAGATAATGCGGCTCTGGTTGTATTAAATGGACAAACAGCAATCCTGCATCTCCTGACCCCTCGATGCTCTGCTCGGCTCATTGATCATCCCCCCTTATGAGATAATGCAATTACAAACATCAATAAGGGGCTGCGAGGGGGATCATTACGTGGTGACAGTGATAAATGATGCTGCAGAAAATAGCGGGCTTCTCTCAAACAATCCGCGCCCAAGGGGTCTTCTGAGGGCCGGGCCCCGTCACCAAGGAGACAGATGACATCCAAAATGGCCCCAGCGCGGGCCTGCAGAACAGTCTCCTCTCTCTTCTCTCTTTCTCTCTCTCCTCGCACGTCTTCTCCTTTCCCCCATTTTCCTTCTTTTGTTTCAAAACCAGCTGCCACGCGACCTTTGAAGGTCTAATGGTGAAGTTTGGGTTTGGAAACTTGGCTACGTGGTGATTTAAGGCTGCAATTTCATTAGGGCATTTAGGGCTATGTCTTCATTGATTCAGTAAATAACACTGGCCTATATATTGAGTTATATGGTCCTTGCGTGCGTGTTTCCTGCGTATGATTTTCCTTTGGAAACTTTGCACAGTGCATGCAGTGTATACCTGTATCTATACACGCTTTTGGACTGACGTTGTATGAACCTACGACGATATTTAAACTTGTGGACCTGTATAACCTGCACTAATTTCACCATATCTCTGACATTAATCTGTCGGCACTCCGGGTCCATAGCAGCAATATCATTTATATGCCGTCAAAAGGCATCTATCCAGTAGTTGACAGTCAAATGCAATCAGCGCACGCCGTTTTACGCAAGAACCAAGTAATAAAAAGATCTTGAGATAAATACATTTACAATATTTTTGTTGTTGAAAAAAATGTAAAAATACCTAATACTAAAATATTTTAGAAAGAATAGGTGATGTAGGACAGCAATAAAGGCTAACTCAGCGAATATAATTATAGCCTATATTTAATCATTATATTAAATGCACCTATTAATTTAATTAAACAAATACAACAAAATACCAGAAGCAATATCTAAATATAAAATGTACACTCAGTGAAAGTAGCCCAAAAAATCGACAAAAGGACAGTGGTCTGAATATTCATTTCACTTTAGGTGAATTTGGCCTAAAAACGCCAGTATCCCCGCCTCGTCGTGGGCCCAGCGTGGTATCAGGTGAACAGGCGCGTACCTGGTGGAGGGTGTCTATCTGGTGCGGCGGGGCCGGTGTGCGTGGTGTTCCGGTGAACAGGGCGCGTACCGTGGGTGGAGGGTGTCTATCTAGGGCGGCGAGGCTGACAGAGTGGTCGCAGGCCACCGAAGAACAAGCCGTGTTGTGGGGGAGGAAGGCAGGGCCTGTTCGGGCACCTCCAGAGCTCTGGGAACACATCTATACTCCATCATTACTTTGACAGTTCACTTACTTCACGGTCAGTGTGTTGTGTGTGTGTGTGGTGTGTGTGTGTGTGTACTGTAACTGAGTGAATATGGCACAGGTCTGGTTATATACTGTAGTTACTGTAACTGAGTAAATATGGCACCAGGTCTGGTTATATACTGTAGTTACTGAGTGAATATGGCACCAGGTCTGGTTATATACTGTAGTTACTGTAACTGAGTGAATATGGCACCAGGTCTGGTTATATACTGTAGTTACTGAGTGAATATGGCACCAGGTCTGGTTATATACTGTAGTTACTGAGTGAATATGGCCACCAGGTCTGGTTATATACTGTAGTTACTGAAACTGAGTGAATATGGCACCAGTCTGGTTATATACGTATTTACTGTAACTGAGTGAATATGGCACTAGGTCTGGTTATATACTGTAGTTACTGAAACTGAGAGAATATGGCACCAGGTCTGGTTATATACTGTAGGTTACTGTAACTGAGTGAATATGGCACCAGGTCTGGTTATATACTGTAGTTACTGAAACTGGTGATATGGCACAGGTCTGGTTATATACTGTAGTTACTGAACTGAGTGAATATGGCACCAGGTCTGGTTATATACTGTAGTTACTGTAACTGAGTGAATATGGCACCAGGTCTGGTTATATACTGTAGTTACTGTAACTGAGTGAATATGACACAGGTCTGGTATATACTGTAGTTACTGTAACTGAGTGAATATGACACCAGGTCTGGTTATATACTGTAGTACTGTAACTGAGTAATATGGCACCAGGTCTGGTTATATACTGTAGTTACTGAGTGAATATGACACCAGTCTGGTTATATACTGTAGT
>NW_028173795.1:0-2000 GCF_963971535.1 Notolepis coatsorum | reverse complement strand
ATATATAGAGAGAGATATATATAGATTTTTGTATTGTCCTTCAAGTAAAGTAAAGTCTGTACAGTGCCTCAAAAATAAATAGATACATCAATAGTATACATCCAACACATGTACAAGAAAGACATCCATACAGGATGTATCCACATGTATACACACATACCTTTATAGCATATATACATAACAGTTACTGGGGTATTTTGTTTAGTGATGACCATGGCAGAGGGGACAAACATAACATGCCCGTTTCCAGGCCAAGGATCTGTATCTACGACCAGATGGAATCAGTGTGAAGAATGGCTTGAGCGGGTGCCTGGGGTCATGTGCTATGGAGCGTTGTCTCTGTGTAATGGCTTTGCTGTTGAGGTCTGAGAGTACCTGCATTAGTACTACAGTGGTAGCCATGGTGGAAGTCCTTCATCCTGCATTAATACTACAGTGGTAGCCATGGTGGAAGACCTCCATCCTACATATATCCTGCATTAGTACTAAAGCGGTATCCATGGTAGAAGTCCTCCATCTTACATATATCCTGCATTAGTACTAAAGCGGTATCCATGGTAGAAGTCCTGTATCCTGCATCTAACCTGGTAGCCATGGTGGAAGTCCGCCATCCTGCATCTATTCTACATTGTTATACAATGACATGCAAATGTCTTGATTCTGATTGGCTGAAACAGTGAAGTTGCCGGTTGTTATTTCGTATAACACACTCCACGTGACCCCAGAACCCGCCCACAACCGAATTACTTTTTTTCCAAATCACTCCGCCATTCTTGCTCGAAAAAGAGATCTTTGATCTCAAGTGACTACCTGGTAAAATAAAGGTTAAAAAAAATGCATTGTTTTTATGAATGAAACCAAGATGGCGGACAATAATCTTTATGAATGGATGTATTGATTTCGACTCATTAAAAAAAGATAAAGTCACCTGGAATATGTTAGTTGTTTACACAATGTTGGATTACGTAATTGGTTTGTCATGATTCATTGTAAAACTAAATATAAATCGCAGGGGGGGTTCTGAAGGGAGTGACCACTGGCTGACTCTGTCTCGGGTGCCGGTGTTGTGCCGAATTCGGACTCCCTGCCAGAATCCGACTCCCCCTCGGGTGAACGTGCATACACTCTATCAGCCTACCCAGCATGTAATACTTTCTTTGTTAGAACTCAACTCGTTATTATTGGCGCATAGATTGCAGAAAAAATACGGGAACATTTTGATTATATTTAAAAGGCTTTGACATTGTAAAACGAAATAAGTGGAGTTTCGAAGCTGTAAGCAGAATACAAGTCATAGGAACACCGACGATATAGTGTTCTTCCCCCTTCCTACTGTATAAGAAAGAATTAAAAACGCATTGCAAGGAGAACAGAGGTTATTTGTTGAGTTGATGTGTATACAAAACCCTTGCAATAAATGTGTCTTAAATGAATGAAAAGCATACATAGCACCTAATGCTGCTCTGGATACAGGTAGTAGCATATATCGTGTGGGTATTCCTATGACTTGTATTCTGCTTGCAGCTTTGAAACTCCACTTATTTCATTTTACAATGTCAAAGCCTTTTAAATATAATAGAAACGTCCCCGTATTTCTGTCCGCTTTATCGTTTTATGACAGACATATGATAGAGTGTATGCGCCAATAATAACGAGTTGAGTTCTAACAAAGAACGTATTACATGCTGGGTAGGCTGATAGAGTAAATGCGCGTCCACGCGAGGGGGAGTCGGATTCTGTCAGGGAGTCCGAATTCGGCACAACACCGGTTATTTCATATATATAACACACTCCACGTGACCCCAGAACCTCAATGTAAATAAACCATAATCACCCTACATAAGGTTCTGAGAATTCTGTTCCAGCTAAGAGGCAAAATAACGACACAGATGTTACCATTGTAGTGCCGGAGGAAAAAGGAATAATCGTAGGCAACGTAATGCTTGTTTAATATACAAAGCAACGTCAGTCAATACAGAACAAGAGCACATGTAATTGCC
>NW_028173796.1:183171-187937 GCF_963971535.1 Notolepis coatsorum | reverse complement strand
CACCCTGATGTAAACAAAACAAGTCATTGATAAGCGACGGCCATATTAGACACATAGCCATAATTTAAGATATAGTTTATGCATTCGCAAATATGAGAGCTCTGTCATTGAAGTGGGTGCGGCATGCGTCACTCTTAAACAAGACGAAAGTGAAAGTCAAGTTGTAGCACGGCGCGCGTCACTCATAGGGATTAGCGGGCATAGCGAGGGTGGCGTGCTAGCGCAGGGCAGCGAGGAGGGGCGTGCTAGCAGCAGCCAATTAGAGCGCAAAATGGCAACGCGGAAACACAACAGCGTTGTAGAAGGCATACACGCGTCCTGGAGGGATGGCAGGTTGCAGCCGAACATCTAGCAGTGCTAGCGATTTGATGTAAAATCAGTGTAAGCAAAGTGCACGATTCGGGGCGTCTCTTTAGGCATCTTTAAGTACTGAACATGAGGGTATCGATGTGAATCCGCAAGTAGGTGGAACAAACGTGTCTGGCCTTTCCACAACATTTAATAATGTTACGGTATTAATATAGCCATCATTATCTTATGCCAAATGATTAGGGCCTATTACAAAAAAAGATTTAAAATAAAATAAAATATAACTGTATCTATCAATTAACAAGTCCAAGTCCTCGTCTGCACCTTCCGAAACGAATGCAGTCAATGCTCGATTCCAAGTCGTCAGCGCTCAATTCCAAGTCGAGTCACGAGTCCTGAAAATCAGTCCAGGACTTGGACCGGAGTACTACAGCACTGGCACTGTAATAATCTACTGTGTGTTGAGTGACTGCAAGAGTGAGTCATATACATGTGAATATCCTCTGAGTCGTGGCCACTCAGGAACAGCAAACGGTCATGGAAGTATGTACTGTACCATTTCTCACAGTCATTTAGCCTTCGCCATCCCAGTAATGAGTGCTGTGTCTTCATCAGATGCATCAAAGTGCTTTTGAAGTTTTGTTTTGAGGGGGGCAATCGTTGAGACACACATGATAGTGGTCACAACTTTAACTTTGCTCTTTACTTTGATATACAACTCTGGCACGCGTTTGTAACATAAATACCATTACACTGTAAGGTTGTAGTTCAGTGCTTAGCTAGAAAACGGGCAATAGATGGCCATGATTGATTATGTTAGACCTGTTGTGAAGTTGTGGCTGGAAAAAGGTCAATATCTGTGTCAGATCACAGATATGTCACTGCATCACTGAGCACAGGGTGACAGTACTATCTTCCTTGTTACGATTGGCGGTGCTATGAGGGTGAGAACACAATTGCAGACCAGGAAGAGAGGAGGCAGAGACGGCAGGGTAACGTGGATATATCCTATATCCTAAACTACTTACAACACTTAATGACAACAGGGCAAGGCAAGGGAGACACGACGAGCAGGGGAAGACCGGGGTACAGGAGGAAATTACGCCACAAGGAACACTTAAATACAAACACTAATTACAACGAGCAACACCTGACAGGGCCAGGCCAAAATACAGAATCCATAAACACAAACTAGACACAAAAAGCAATGACACACACAACAACCAGACAGGGAGAGACATCAAACAAAGACAGGGATGGCCCAAGATAATAAGTAATTAGAGATTAACTCTATTATCTTGAACCAGACCAAGATGGCCGCCTGCACCATCTGGCTCCTCTGGCCACTAGAGGGAGGTAGGGGACCAGGTAGGAGACCACTGTCAGGAGGTAGGGAATGTCCAATGTCATTATCATAACCGGCCCAGCAAGGGCTGGGCCTGGGGATGTTACATTCCTGGACTTTTACTTTTAAACCAACATAGTAAAATGTTACACTTACTGTATATTTCTGTATATTTTTATTGTATATTTTATATTAGAATATAACATAAGAAATGTATATCCCGGACCATATTTTATTCTTAGGCTTATTTTTATTCGTATTGGTGACTTTTGTTTTTGTCTACCTAAATGTTTACTGTGAGCGATAGTGTAGTGCCACATTTCCCTCGGGATGAATAAAGTATTACTATTCTATTCTATTCTATTAGAATCCAAAGAATCCTTGTTGCTTGCATAGATTGGTTCCACCATGGAGGCCAGACTTTTAGTAGTACTTTCCAAAACGTTAGTTTAGATTCGGCGGTGCACTGTAGACCGCGTCGGTGTTCGCAGACATGTTGTTCTCACGCTGAACACCGTTGACCCTCATGATCTTCCGCACACACACAGACGGTGGAGGTACTTTCCCCCACTTTTATCATTGGCACAACATTGGCAACGTTAGCAGCTAACATAGGCGACATTATAAATGTTAGCAACATGCGTTAGCCACATCGTTATTAGAATTTTTGTCTTATTTACTTGTTTTAGGCCAAATTCGTCCCAATACAAGATGTCACAGTATGATGTCATAATCAAACATTCTAGAACATTTGTGATGTCACAGTGTGATGTCATAATAGTACATTCTAGAACATTCTAGAACATTTGTGATGTCACAGTATGATGTCATAATAGGACATTCTAAAACATTTGTGATGTCACAGTATGATGTCATAATATAACATTCTAGAACATTTGTGATTTCACAGTATGATGTCATAATAGTACATTCTAGAACATTCTAGAACATTTGTGATGTCACAGTATGATGTCATAATAGGACATTCTAGAACATTTGTGATGTCACAGTATGGTGTCATAATAGAACATTCTAGAACATTTGTGATGTCACAGTATGATGTCATAATGAAACATTCTAGAATATTTGTAATGTCACAGTATGATGTCATAATCAAACATTCTAGAACATTTGTGATGTCACAGTATGATGTCATAATGAAACATTCTAGAATATTTGTAATGTCACAGTATGATGTCATAATCAAACATTCTAGAACATTTGTGATGTCACGGTATGATGTCATAATAGAACATTCTAGAACATTTGTGTACAGTATATATTCAACAATTCTCTCAGAAGATCTCAGATCACAGAAGACCAAGTGAAGATATTACTTGTTGTTTCCGGCTACTTGTCTGTAAGCTTGAATATATTCTGTAGATACAATTTAAAATCCCCACATGGAAAAGGAAACAATGTCATGTACAATCCTTAATGAGCTGCGTCTGGAGGGAAGGTTCTGTGATGTGGTTATTAAAGTCAACAGCACTGAGTTGAATGCCCACAAGGCCCTCCTGTGTGACTGCAGTAACTATTTCAGGTAAGTTTAGCTTGGTTCAGGTTAGCTTGGTTCAGGTTAGCTTGGTTAGTAAACAGATACCATACTGTACTTTTACTGTAAACAGATACCATACTGTAATTCTACTGTAAACAGATAATATACTGTATGCCTACTGTAAAAAGATAATATACTGTACTTCTACTGTAAAAATATACTATACTGTACTTCTACTGTAAACAGATAATATACTGTACTTATACTGTAAACATATACTGTACTTCTACTGTAAACCGATAATATACTGTACTTCTACTGCAAACCGATACTATACTGTACTTATACTGTAAACAGATACTATACTGTACGTCTACTGTAAAAATATACTATACTGTACTTCTACTGTAAACAGATACTACAGATAATGTACTTCTACTGTAAACCGATACAATACTGTACTTCTACTGTAAACATATACTATACTGTACTTCTACTGTAAAAATATACTATACTGCACTTCTACTGTAAACAGATAATATACTGTACTTCTACTGTAAACATATACTATACTGTACTTCTACTGTAAACAGATACTATACTCTCTTCTACTGTAAAAAGATACTATACTTCTACTGTACTAAGACCCTATACTTCTACAGTGAAAATATATTACTACTAGGGCTGTCCCCGACTAAGGATTTGGATAGTCGACTATGATTGGCCAACATTTTTTATTAGTCAACTATATAAAAAAAAATTAAATAAGTATAATATATATATATTTTTTGTATCATTCCATTTGGGCTGTGGGGAGTGCTTAATGTCTGAAGGAGTCGACTGAAGCCTTGTTGTCCTCTGCAAAAGCATGCAATTGGTCCACTGATGGATACATCTTGATATTTGTCTAGTCTAGTGTGTTCATTAGATGGGTGAAATCCTCTTTCAGTGCCTCTGTGCCTGTTTTCTTAGGCAGTTGGCCTCTGGTATGCGTGCCATTAGCGTTAGCCACGCTTCTAAGAGGTTGGCAGTCGACTACGGCTCCTTTCGACCGATTAGTCGATTTTCGACTAATAGGGGTCAGCCTTAATTACTACACAGGACAGAATGTTGCTTACTGTTTACTCATCAGATATCTCTATACTCTGCGTCCCACAGAGCCCTCTTCACTCGCTGGAGCGACTCAGAGAAAGCAGTCTACACTATCCCTGGGGTGTCCCCGGTCATGATGCAGCTCATCATAGAGTACGCCTACACACGCTTTGTGCTGGTGACAGCAGAGAACGTGGAAGAGCTTCTGGTGGCTGCAGACCAGCTTCTCGTCACTGGCATAGTAGGAGCGTGCTCTGACTTCCTAGAAGGCCAGCTGTCTCTGGAAAACTGTGTTGGCATCTGGAGGTTTGCGGACATCTACAACTGCCCTGACCTGATGCGCAAGGCCCATCTCTTCACCGTGTGCCACTTTGAGGAGATGTTGCACGTCTCACAGGAGTTTGTGGAGCTGTCCCCGCAGCAACTGGTGGACATCATCGAGAGGGATGATCTGAACGTGGAGAGCGAGGAGATGGTGTTCGAGGCCGTCCTCCGTTGGATCGACCACTCCCGTGAGGAGCG
>NW_028173796.1:155671-178171 GCF_963971535.1 Notolepis coatsorum | reverse complement strand
TGGACATAAGGGTATATTTTAACATTGAGAATAGAGGATAGTCTTAAAATGACCTTGTGCCAAAAACCCTTCTCTGTGGGACAATGCCACAACATGGGGATGAGTGTTCCTACCTCTCCACATCCATGCCAGCACAAATCTGGGATGGCATGATCAATTTATTTTTATTTTACATGGTGTAATATAGGCTCGATGAACTACCTTTAATTGTATCATTTTGTATCTTACACATTTGGATGATGTTGTTGTATTTTTTTAAAACAGTCTCCCATTGTGGAGCAGTCAAGGAAACCGTCAGATCCCTCTCCCACTGCTGTTTGATGCAGGCCAGGCCCTCTGATGGGCTACGTGACAGTAACCTGCAGATCAATGATGCATGATAATATACTTTACAGTTTTCTGCATTGCACTTGACATTGATTGATTGAACATTTTATCAACAGATTGCAGACTGGGTACAATACAGTACAGCTCAATACATAACATTTTTAAGGGGATGCAGACCAGAGAAAGTCTTTCGTCTTGTTTACATCAGGGTCCCCCATTTTCAATTCAGCATAAAATACACCAGTTGGTTATCTATTTATGTGTGAAATACAATGAATGTATCTGTATTATCATGAATAATCCTTGAGTGTTCTTCCTCAGACGCATTTTTTTTTATTTTTTTTACTATGTTACATTACATTGGGCGTATAGAAACAAAGATCATTTCAAAGTACAAACATATACAGTACCTGTGTGACATTTTGGATGAGGCTATAGGCTCCATGTTAATAAGCAACTTGGGGTGAACAAATCTCCAACACACCCAGGTCTGGTTTCTTTATAACAAACTGAAACGCCTCCTTGTCGACTTCAGTGTTTTAAGTCATCATAGACCTTTAAGTCCAAGGTACTAGGATTTTCAAATTTCTTGGCAACTGAAGAAAAAACAAGATTGCACAAGCTTATTGATAAATCTTATTTTATTTATGACCTTTTTTTCTATCGATCGCCCCTTGAAGTCATGATTCTTGTTCACACGCTGTTGTAAAAGTGTTTGCATCCCAAAGGATATGCCTGTTGCAAATAAAAGTGCATTGTTAAATACTGATTTCTGCTTTGACCCTGTTTATTTTAAATGTATTATTCCAGAGTAAATTATTATTTAATTCTATATTGAGTGAAATATGATATTCTATATTGAGTGAAATCTAACTCTATTGAATGAAATATAACTCTATATTGATTAAAATACCACTCTAATATTAAGGGAATTATAACTATATTGAGTGAAAAATAACTCTATAGATTAAAATAACACTCCATATTGAGGGAATTATAACTCTATATTGAGGCAATTACTACTCTTATACAGAGTCAAATACAACTATATTGATGGAATCACAACTCTACGGAGTAAAATACAACTCTGTGTTGAGTGAAATGATGTTAGAGTTCTTTTTACTTTATGCTAAATGGAGCAAATTGGCATTTTGTAGAGTTAAATGTTAACACTAAATGGAGTAGAAATAACTCTGAAGAATTAACTCTGTGACAAGAGTCAATTTGACTCTATTTGGACTAGGAGCCAATACTGTCTTTTTGGGAGTACAATTTTACTCAATTTGAGTAAATTTTACTCTGCGAATTTTCCTGTGTATGTAACTAGAAGGGATATGAGGACTGTCTGTAACTAGTAGGGATATGAGGACTGTGTGTATGTGTAACTAGCAGTGATGGGAATAACGGCGCTATAAGTAATGGCGTTACTAACGGCATTCGTTTTTTCAGTAACGAGTAATCTAACGGATTACTCTTCCAATCTTAATAACGCCGTTAGCGTTACTGCAAAAAAATGCGGCGCGTTACTATGAATGAACCTGTTTCTTTCATCAGACAGATATCTGCGCCGAGAGGCAATAATAATGTTCTTCCTTGTTTAGTGGGCAGTGCGCGAGCCAAGCATACATGCTGACGATTGGCTGAGGCTGAGTAAAATGTCATGGTAAGCCAATCAAAGGTAGAGGTGGGCGGGTCTAACGCATCGAGAGTCTGAGCCACAACACAAGCGATTCAGTCAGCGGAGACCGCGGGTCTGTGTAGTGTACAGTACAAATAATCTAAAATGAATCCAACGGAACAACATAATAAGCGAGCAGTCAGCGTGAGACCGCGGTTCACTCTTGTGTTGCAGCGCAGGGCAGTAGTGGCTCTACTGCTGACAGGCTCAACCATAGATATATATATCTATGGGCTCAACATAGTGCTGCACTTCCTGGTTTAATAGCACAGTCTGGTGCGCAGAGATATATATCTGTATGTCATGCATGTCTTAAATGTCATGATTAGATTGGTTTAGAATGATTCGATTAGATTCTTATATCTGTATGTTGTGTATGTCATGAATTGAAAATGGGGGACCCTGATGTAAACAAGACGAAAGTCTTTCTCTGATCTGCATCCCCTTAACAATTGTGTGTATTGAGCCGTACTGTATTGTACCCATTCTGCAATCTGTTAATTAAAATGTTCAATCAATCAGTATATATTTGTTAGTTATTTTTGGTATAGTGCTTAACAAGCATAATTTAATGTCGCCCAGTTGTGGCCTGTTGAGGGGCAATACATATCAAAAGTTCCAAAACATCTATTGTATTTGTATGATCCACTAATATATAAACATAGTAATTATAATATCTACATACATGGCATTTGATTGGAGGCTAGTCTCACTTTGTCCCACAGCAACATTAAAATAGTTTAGATTTGTGTATGTTGTTTATGTAAAAAAATATATATATTGAAAGTAACGCAATAGTTACTTTCTGAAGTAACTAGTTACTTTTATAATTTGTAACTGAGTAAGTAATTTAGTTACTTTTTGGAAGAAGTAACTAGTAACTGTAACTAGTTACTTTTTAAAAGTAACTTGCCAAACACTGGTAACTAGTAGGGATATGAGGACTGTGTGTGTAACTAGTAGGGATATGAGGACTGTGTGTATGTGTAACTAGGAGGGATATGAGGACTGTGTGTAACTAGGAGGGATATGAGGACTGTGTGTGTAACTAGTAGGGATATGAGGAATGTGTGTATGTGTAACTAGGAGGGATATGAGGACTGTGTGTATGTGTAACTAGAAGGGATATGAGGACTGTGTGTATGTGTAACTAGGAGGGATATGATGACTGTGTGTGTAACTAGGAGGGATATGAAGACAGTGTGTATGTGTAACTAGGAGGGATATGATGACTGTGTGTGTAACTAGTAGGGATATGAGGACTGTGTGTGTAACTAGGAGGGATATGAGGACTGTGTGTATGTGTAACTAGGAGGGATATGAGGACTGTGTGTATGTGTAACTAGTAGGGATATGAGGACTGTGTGTGTGTAACTATGAGGAATATGAGGACTGTGTGTGTGTAACTAGGAGGGATATGAGGACTGTGTGTGTGTAACTAGGAGGGATATGAGGACTGTGTGTATGTGTAACTAGGAGGGATATGATGACTGTGTGTATGTGTAACTAGGAGGGATATGATGACTGTGTGTATGTGTAACTAGGAGGGATATGAGGACTATGTGTATGTGTAACTAGGAGGGATATGATGACTGTGTATGTGTACCATCTGGCTCCTCTGGCCACTAGAGGGAGGTAGGGGACCAGGTAGGAGACCACTGTCAGGAGGTAGGGAATGTCCAATGTCATTATCATAACCGGCCCAGCAAGGGCTGGGCCTGGGGATGTTACATTCCTGGACTTTTACTTTTAAACCAACATAGTAAAATGTTACACTTACTGTATATTTCTGTATATTTTTATTGTATATTTTATATTAGAATATAACATAGTATGATGTCATATCAAACATTCTAGAACATTTGTGATGTCACAGTATGATGTCATAATCAAACACTCTAGAACATTTGTGTACAGTATATATTCAACAATTCTCTCAGAAGATCTCATATCGCAGAAGACCAAGTGAAGATATTACTTGTTGTTTCTGGCTACTTGTCTGTAAGCTTGAATATATTCTGTAGATACAATTTAAAATCCCCACAAGGAAAAGGAAACAATGTCCTGTACAATCCTTAATGAGCTGCATCTGGAGGGAAGGTTCAGTGATGTGGTTATTAAAGTCAACAGCACTGAGTTGAATGCCCACAAGGCCCTCCTGTGTGACTGCAGTGACTATTTCAGGTAAGTTTAGCTTGGTTCAGGTTAGCTTGGTTCAGGTTAGCTTGGTTAGTAAACAGATACCATACTGTACTTTTACTGTAAACAGATACCATACTGTAATTCGACTCTAAACAGATAATATACTGTATGTCTACTGTAAAAAGATAATATACTGTACTTCTACTCTAAAAATATACTATACTGTACTTCTACTGTAAACATATACTATACTGTACTTCTACTGTAAACAGATACTGGACTTATACTGTACACAAACTAGACACAAAAAGCAATGACACACACAACAACCAGACAGGGAGAGACATCAAACAAAGACAGGGATGGCCCAAGATAATAAGTAATTAGAGATTAACTCTATTATCTTGAACCAGACCAAGATGGCCGCCTGCACCATCTGGCTCCTCTGGCCACTAGAGGGAGGTAGGGGACCAGGTAGGAGACCACTGTCAGGAGGTAGGGAATGTCCAATGTCATTATCATAACCGGCCCAGCAAGGGCTAGGCCTGGGGATGTTACATTCCTGGACTTTTACTTTCTAAACCAACATAGTAAAATGTTACCCTTACTGTATATTTCTGTATATTTTTATTGTATATTTTATATTAGAATATAACATAGGAAAATGTACCGGACCGTATTTTATTCTTAGGCTTATTTTTATTCGTATTGGTGACTTTTGTTTTTGTCTACCTAAATGTTTACTGTGAGCGATAGTGTAGTGCCAAATTTCCCTCGGGATGAATAAAGTATTACTATTCTATTCTATTCTATTAGAATCCAAAGAATCCTTGTCGCTTGCATAGATTGGTTCCACCATGGAGGCCAGACTTTTAGTAGTACTTTCCAAAACGTTAGAGTTTAGATTCGGCGGTGCACTGTAAACCGTGTCGGTGTTCGCAGACATGTTCTCATGCTGAACACCGCTGACCCTCATGATCTTCCGCACACACACAGATGGTGGAGGTGCTTTCCCCCACTTTTATCATTGGCACAACATTGGCAACGTTAGCAGCTAACATAGGCGACATTATAAATGTTAGCAACATGCGTTAGCCACATCGTTATTCGAATTTTTGTCTTATTTACTTGTTTTAGGCCAAATTCGTCTCAATACAAGCTGTCACAGTATGATGTCATAATCAAACATTCTAGAACATTTGTGATGTCACAGTATGATGTCATAATAGAACATTCTAGAACATTTGTTTTCGCAGTATGATGTCATAATAGTACATTCTAGAACATTCTAGAACATTTGGGATGTCACATTATGATGTCATAATAGGACATTCTAGAACATTTGTGATGTCACAGTATGATGTCATAATATAACATTCTAGAACATTTGTGATTTCACAGTATGATGTCATAATAGAACATTCTAGAACATTTGTGATGTCACAGTATGATGTCATAATAGGACATTTTAGAACATTTGTGATGTCACAGTATGGTGTCATAATAGAACATTCTAGAACATTTGTGATGTCACAGTATGATGTCATAATGAAACATTCTAGAACATTTGTAATGTCACAGTATGATGTCATAATCAAACATTCTAGAACATTTGTGATGTCACAGTATGATGTCATATCAAACATTCTAGAACATTTGTGATGTTACAGTATGATGTCATAATCAAACACTCTAGAACATTTGTGATGTCGCGGTATGATGTCATAATAGTACATTCTAGAACATTTGTGTACAGTATTATTCAACAATTCTCTCAGAAGCTCTCAGATCGCAGAAGACAAGTGAAGATATTACTTGTTGTTTCCGGCTACTTGTCTGTAAGCTTGAATATATTCTGTAGATACAATTTAAAATCCCCACATGGAAAAGGAAACAATGTCATGTACAATCCTTAATGAGCTGCGTCTGGAGGGAAGGTTCTGTGATGTGGTTATTAAAGTCAACAGCACTGAGTTGAATGCCCACAAGGCCCTCCTGTGTGACTGCAGTGACTATTTCAGGTAAGTTTAGCTTGGTTCAGGTTAGCTTGGTTCAGGTTAGCTTGGTTATTAAACAGATACCATACTGTACTTTTACTGTAAACAGATACTGTTGTGAAGGGCCAGATTAAACCGAATATATATATTTATTTATATATATATATTTAATTGTATTTGTATATTCTCTAATATTCTCTGATATCCCTTGTATATTCCTTGTACAATATGCATTGAATATCCATTCTAGCCTACTGAACATCCCATAATAGTCTCCATTCTACTATTGGTCGAGACCTTGGTGCCAGGCTGCCATACCCCTCAGACCCAGTTCAAACGTACCGCTCGACATGTACGAACAAGTCCTAGTTCCGCGTAGGAATTTGGCTACCGCACCACTAATGGGACTATTTGTTCATAGTGCGTATATATACTGCGCTACTAAAGTAGGACTTTCTTTTCAGTCCAGTTTCTTACCCTCCAATAGAGTCACAGACGTAAAGCCTCCCCGCGACGCCACGTGTGGGAGTAAGGCCAAGTTCGCCTACCATCGGTATTGAGACATCGTGTATATTAATATTTGAATAGTCATATTTGGCACTATATCGTCGAGTTGGACGTAGTCTATTAAGCTAATAATAGTCTGTTAATATATAGTGCTTCGTGCGGTGAGAATACTACCGTAGTCAGTACCCCATCGTTTCGGGCAGAGAACTGGCTGCTTACCCAGGGTGGTTGACCCTATGTGAAGCTGCACCCGAGGAGCCCCAGAGCCGACGAGCGAGTGGACCTGTATACCGGATTATTCTACCGACGACAGCCCGCCTTCCCAGGCACGGATTATGCTTTGGATACTTTGATTATTCCATGGATAAAGACCCCCGACACTGCCGTGTGTTGGAACCCCCCCCCCTGGAGAGGACGCAAGGTGAGGAGACGCTCTGCAAGACGAGGTCGCTTCACGTCTCTCCCCCGTGGACCGGAGAGAGCCGGCCCACAAAGAGTCCACCTGCTTTCATCTGTGGTCCAAGGATCGCCGGCGCATTGAACGGCACTACAGTGGGTTCACCTGGGATACCCTTGGCCGGACGAGGCAGCCGGATTCTACCCTCCCCCCCCTCCTACTCCTGTCGGCTTACAAGCGACCGGATTAACCCCCTCTAGTGTATCTAGTATATAATCATTAAAGTATCATTGCTGTTATTCCTTAACTATTCCAGGTCGTATATTTACCAAGTTTCAAGTTTCTTTAATAGTTGTCATACAGAAGTACAGAATACTTTTGTACAAAATGCTTCTTACTGTTGCGCTCCAGAGACTGTGCATGACAAGATAAGTATGAAATAAAAACATAGTAAAAATTAGAAGAAAAAAAAGAGGTCACAGTGTTCAGTTTAGACATATGTACAATGTTCGTAGACGTAGTTACCATACAATATACAATACTGTGCAGTGTACTAATATACAATACTATATAGTGCAAGGCATAAATGGACGAGGTGCAGTTTAGGTACAATTCACAGTAGGTGTACGAGTTGTAGTGCAAATCCTTTATCAATAAATATAAAGTGTAAGTGTGTTTGTGTGATCTAAAGTGTGGAGAGTGGGTGCTGCAGTGTGTTGTTTGTTTGAGTGAGTGTGTGTGTGCGTGTGGGTGTGTGTGCTGTGTGCATTTGATGGTTGTTGCATAGTGATTATTGTTCGTTTAGCGATTATTGTTCGTTTAGCAGCCTGATGGCCTGGGGATAGAAGCTCCTTCTGAGTCTTTCTGTGCTCGCCATAAGACTCCGGTATCGCTTGCCTGACGGCAGCAGTTCAAAGAGGCAGTTGTTCGGGTGGCTCGAGTCCTTAATAATTCTCTTAGCCTTCCCCTTGCACCGCTTGTTGTAAATGTTCTGGAGGGTGGGAAGCCCCCCTCTAATTGTGCGTTCGGCTGAACGTGTCACTCTTTGTAGTCTGCTACGGTCTTGTGCAGTGCTATTCCCAAACCAGGAGGTGATGTTGCCGGTCAGGATGCTCTCTATTGTACATGAGTAGAAGTTCCTAAGGATCTTCTGACTGACTTGGAACTTCCTTAGGCGCCTGAGGAAGTAGAGGCGTTGTCGTGCCTTCTTCACAACACTGTCAATGTGTGTGGTCCATGTCAAGTCCTCGGATATGTGGGCTCCGAGGTACTTGAAACTGTTCACTCTCTCAACTGGTGCCCCGTCGATGCTGAGGGGGCTGTAGTCCTTGACCCCCGACCTCCTGAAGTCCACAATCATCTCTTTTGTTTTGCTGACGTTCAGGGAGAGGCAGTTCTCCTGACACCACTGTGACAGGTTCTCTACCTCTTCCAGGTAGGCCCTTTCGTCGTTGGCAGAGATCAGGCCCACCACTACTGTGTCATCAGCAAATTTGATGATGGTGTTGTTGTTCCGCTGTGCTACGCAGTCATGTGTGTACAGGGAGTAGAGGAGGGGGCTCAGAACACAGCCCTGTGGGGCCCCTATGTTGAGCGTGATGGATGAGGAGGTGCAGTTGCCGGCTCTTACCACCTGGGGTCTGCCCGTCAGGAAGTCCAGGACCCACTGGCACAGGTCATAGTTCAAGCCCAGGTCCCTGAGCTTGGCTATGAGTTTGGAGGGGACTATGGTATTGAATGCTGAGCTGTAGTCGATGAACAGCATTCTCACATAGTTCCCCTTCCTCTTGTCCAGATGTGATGCTGCTGTGTGCAGCACATGGGCTATGGCGTCCTCCGTGGACCTGTTGGGGCGATATGCAAATTGCAGAGGGTCCAGGTTGATTGGGAGGGAGGAACAGATGTAGCCCTTCACTAGCTTCTCAAAGCACTTCATGGCTATGGAGGTGAGGGCTACAGGGCGGTAGTCGTTGAGGCAAGCGGGCGTAGATTTTTTGGGTACAGGGATGATGGTGGACTTCTTCAGACAGGTGGGGATGACGGCCTGTTCCAAGGACAGGTTGAAGATGTCAGTGAATACCGGGGCCAGTTGGTCGGCACAGACTTTTAGGACGCGGCCGGGGATGCCGTCCGGTCCTGCTGCCTTCCTGATATCCACTTTTTTAAAGATCCGTCTCACCTCATGCTCTGTTACCCTGAACACTGAGTCTCCATCAGCAGACCCCCCCCCCCCCATTGCCGTGGTTTGTAGGCTGGTGTTGTTATTCACAGCCTCAAACCTCGCATAGAAGGAGTTGAGATCATTTGCTAAGGAGATGTCACTGTTCAGTTTGAGGGGGGTTCCTTTGTAGTCTGTCATTGTTCTGAGGCCCTACCACCTGCGCCTTCAGAGATTGGACATTCTCTATTGATATACAGACGAATACTCTTTGCCATAAAAGTGCATACTATTTCAATTCATAAATGTAATTAAGTGATTAAGTGCTTATTCTACACACCATCGCTGTGTAGAAATAAAGACCTGTTTCTAATTCGTACATTTGTGTTGGATCCGTTTCATCTACGTGAGAGTGTTCATGATAATATATTTATGCCGTGTACTGGGTGGCCGAATATTAAGTACAAAGGTAGTGGTAGTAAGTATCATATCTAGTAATACAGTCAGGGAATTGTACCCCTCAGTTACAATTGGTCCTTCGAGCCGGAGGGTAATTAGTGTAATATTAATATAGTGTTATTAATATTGAAATGGCCTATGATGAACACTCCACGAAACGATCCTCCTAACCAACGCCCGCAGCGCGAACGACGGCTCCCTCAGTACTTAGAGGCTTACGCTGTCAGTCAACAACCTAGTCTTCTACTAACAGTAAACGCGGTAAAACTAGAAAGTAAAAGTATGTCTAACCCCAACGCCCAGACTACCCCGACCATAGAGGCCCCTACGGGCTCTAATGTAACTGACCAAGTTCACGGTGGGGACCAGTGGGAACCAGACATGACTTCACACCCCGCCAGTACTGAAGAAGTAGTCCCCGATGAGTCCCGGGAGGAATACAACGCTACCGAGAGAGAACTCGGCACGGAAGAAGACGGGGAGAGCACCGTGGAGATAGAGCTCCAAGGCTCCGCAAGGAGTACCCCGAGGGAAGGCTCCCCTATACAACCGCCTTCTCCAGAGGCAGAGAGGACCCTACAGCAGGCCTTCCTCATCAGCCTGAACGCCGCTGCTGAACGCGACCGACTGCAGATCCAGCAGCGAAGCGAACACGAGCAGATACGTCTAGAAATAAGACGCATTCAGATGGAAGAGAATGTGGCCCGAGAACGAGCCGGTGCTCAACGGGACGCAGCGCGCGACAGACAGCAGTCGCAACTAATAGAACAGCTGATCAGACGGACAACACCCTCTCCCTCCGCCAGAGGCTCCAGGAACTCGTCTAGACACACCTCCAGGGCGGCATCCCCTAGCCGAGTAAACAACCCTGAACTTGACCAACAGACGAGGTCTATACCCCCCACAGACCACCTCCCCCCACCGGTCCAAGCGAGACCTAGCAACCGGGAAGGAGCAGCATATCCTGTGGAGAGGCTAAACCAGAGACTACAAGCACTGGATGACCTAACTGAAGACGAAGAGGAAGAGGAGGAGAACCACGCCCGAAGACAGCACAGTACTCTACCGGACCAGGAGGTCCGGTACAGCCCAGGCTATACTCCCGCGGAGCTGCGCTACAGACCCCCGACTCTATACACGGGTGAGCACGACGCACGACCCGCACCGAGGAACAGCACCTGGACAAGCGGGCCATGGTACACTGCCGGTACCAGCCCATACCAAGGAGCGGGAGGAGACTCGCCTAGGAGGCCTCTCCCCCAACGCTCGCCGATGTATCCACAGTCAGCGTCATACATTGGCACGCCTATGGTACCCGACTTCACCCAAGAGAACCGGGCCCAGTATACAGAACTCCGCATGTGTCTGGAGACCATGTTGGTGGATGTATTGGATGAACGCCACAAATACGCCATCCTACTGAAGCACTTAAAGGTACCCCGCGCACATAATATAGCGCTCGCCTACGCGACTTCCACCACCCCATACACAGCAGCGCTGGTAGCATTGGACCAGAGGTATGGGCGCATATGGGATTACGTGATCCAGGAGATCCGACACATCGACCGTTTACCCCCAGCAATAGACAATCGAGCACTGGACGACCTGTCCATCAGAGTGCAGTCCCTGGTAGGGATGTTGGGAGCGCAAAGAGATAAGGGGAGGCATGAACTTTACGCCAACTCAAATGTGGAAAGGATTCTGGAGAAGCTGCCGCCCGCTCGTCAGGAGCGCTTTAGGCGGCAGAGGGACCACAGAGACCCGAATGGCCCCGAACCGAACCTCCTCGATCTAGCAGACTTCCTGGCGAGAGAAGTCAGCAGCCTACGGCTAGATACATTCGGACGGAGCACCCCTGGCTCCAGAGAAGGAACCAGACGACTAAATGATGGAAGAAGATCGGTGACTGTGATGCACCAATCGGAGTCAGTACCGAGCAGCAGGAGCCACAGTACCCCCTCCAGAACGGAGAAGTGGAAGATAGTGTGCCCCTACTGTGAGAAAGAACACTGGCTAGCGCAATGTGACTCCTTCCCCAAGCTGAACGCGGAGGAAGCAGGTCAATGGATAAAGTCCAACAAGCGCTGTTTTCGCTGTGCGCGCTCACACATGGCAGCCGAATGCCGCTTAAAGAAAAGGTGCACCAAGTGCGATGGAGCCCATCTGGACATACTTCACGACAGTAACAGACGGCGCCCTTCACCTGCACCATCCAGCCGCAAAGCGAGCGTCATGTACATCGATCCCGCCAGCAGCAGTGGAGCCCGAGTACTCCTAAAAGTAGTGCGTGTGACACTAAGCTACCAGAATAAAGTCCTGGACACTTACGCCGTCCTCGATGACGGGTCAGAGAAGACCCTGCTGCTCGCCTCCGCTGCGGCCCAGCTAGGGCTGCGGGGAAGCGAAACCCAAATGACAATTCGGACAATAAGACGAGATTTGAAGACGATAAAGGGCGAGAATGTCTCATTCTCTATCGCAGCAAGCGGCCAGCCTGAGCGACGGTACCAGATTGCAGACGCTTTCACCAGCCAAGAAATAGGACTGTCGCGGTACACATACCCCGTCGCCAAGCTGATGGAGAAATATGCACATCTGCGCAAGTCACCGATCCCGCTCATAGACAATGCTATGCCGACCCTGTTGATAGGCTCCGACCATGCAGACCTCATTGTCCCGATAGACCGGGTTCATACCGGACCCCGAGGCTGCCCTGCAGCAGTCGAGACCCGTTTGGGATGGACTCTCCAAGGCCCGCTCGCCAAATCTCTCAACCGAAGTACAGCCACTAGATGTCTCCACTCCCGAGTCACAGAGGGAGAAACCGCACTCCTGCAACACGTAGAGCGGCTATGGACCTTGGAACAAATGCCCTTTAAGAACGGAAAGATAGACATTCGCTCTAAAGATGACATTTACGCCATTCACCTCCTCGAGACAGGGACCAAGAGAGTCCCGGTCAACGGCGTGTTGAGATACGCCACGCCACTCCTGCGGCGAGAAGGAATGCCTACTTTCCACGCCAAGACAGACGCCACAGAACGGTACCTGCTGAACACGGAGCGGCGATTAGCCAAGAACCCCGCCCAAGAGAGTGTATACCGCGCTGAGATTGAGAAGCTCATCACAGCGGGACACGTCACAAAGATGGACATTAAAGAGGCTGACCAGACCACTGAATCGTGGTACGTGCCCCACCACAAGGTCCATCACAACGGTAAAGACCGCATAGTATTTAACTGCAGCTACCAGATCGGATCCCAAAATCTGAATAAAGAGTTACTGCCCGGTCCCACACTCGGCCCCTCCCTACTCGGCGTTCTACTCCGCTTCCGCCAGGAAAAGGTGGCCATCAGCGGAGACATTAAAGGAATGTTCCTGCAGGTGAGATTAGTAGAGGCGGACAAGCCCCTGTTACGGTTCCTATGGAGAGAGAAGCCAGGAGATGAGCACCCAGCCATCTACCAATGGGAAGTCCTCCCCTTCGGAACGACGTGCAGCCCCTGCTGTGCGACATTTGCACTACAGAAACATGTAGCAGAGGACCCAGCAGCGGACGAAGAGGTCCGACACAGCGTAAAGAACAGCTTCTACGTAGACAACTGTCTACAAAGCCTTTCAACCCAGGAAGAAGCCGAGGCTCTTCTGATTAAACTCCGCGCCTCATTGATCAAAGGCGGCTTTGATCTCAGGCAGTGGGCCAGCAGCGATCCGCAAGTACTGCGCAGCCTCTCCTCCGAGGACAAGGCAGCCAGCAGCGAGACCTGGATGGCTACAATCCCGGGAGAAGCCCAGGAGATGACCCTGGGATTGGTGTGGCGATTCAAAACAGATTCGCTTCACTACAGACACAAGCCCCTGACTACGGAGCAGGGAAGGCCGGCGGCGGCGCCGACCACCAGACGGAGTGTGTACACAACACTCGCCCGACAATATGACCCGCTAGGATGTATTCTACCGTACACCACCAGGGCAAAAATGATTGTACGAGCATTGTGGGACAAGGACCAGGGCTGGGACGACCCCATTCCCGCACACCTTGCATCCACCTGGAGAGAGTGGGAGATGGAGCTCCACTCACTCCCAGGCGTTAATATGCGCCGAAGCTACTTCCCACCCACGGTGAGGCCAGAGACATGTGGGATGGACTTACACGTCTTCAGTGACGCCTCAGAGGTCGCATACGGATCAGTAGCCTACTTGCGGGCCCAAGACCAGGGGGGAGAGATCTACACAGCATTTGTCCTCGCCCGCTCTAAAATAGCCCCACGCAAGCAACAATCTATCCCACGTCTAGAGCTCTGCGCAGCCCTAGCCGGAGCGCACCTAGCCACGCTCATCCAACGTGAGCTCACCATACCGGTGTCTAGAACAATCCTGTGGTCAGATTCCACGACGGTACTCGCCTGGATCAAATCGGACTCATGCAAGTACAAAGTCTTCGTGGGAGTCAGAGTCACCGAGATTCAAGACTTAACCGAAGAGTTAACCGGAGAAACAGAGTGGCGCTACGTTGATACAAAACAGAACCCAGCTGACGTCATCACCCGGGGGATGCCCCTGGATGACCTCACCCGTCGCAATGTCTACAGTGACGGCCCCGCATTCCTAAGACTCCCGGAAGGACAGTGGCCCATGCCTATCCCGAGGGAAGCAAGTCCAGAGGAGGTGGAGAATAAGAAGTCTGTGTTCTGTGGATTGAGCACCGTAGCCTCCACCGACCCTAACATAGACGATTGCACGTCCATAGAGAGTGCACAACAAAGAACATTCCTGCGGTACCACCCGGAGTGCAAGTCCCCCGCTGATATGTCAGCAGCTAACTACGAGGAAGCAGAATTGCTTCTACTGCAGCGAGCCCAGAGAGACTCGTTCCCCGATGAATTGGCCTGTCTACAGGGAGGAAAGCCCGTCCCATCCGACAGCAGATTAATTCACCTGGCCCCCGAGAGCGACGCTCACACCCTCATCAGAGTGGGTGGTCGCCTACGCAGAGCCCCCAATCTACCGGATGACATTAAATACCCGATCGTATTGAACAGCCGACACAAGGTCACAGAGCTGATTATAAAGAAATACGATGAGGATGTACATCACGCAGGAGCAGAAAGAGTCTTCGCGGAAATCAGACGTCGTTACTGGATCCTACAAGGAAGAGAGGCGGTACGACGCTTCCAGCGAACATGTCTAGACTGCCGCAAGTGGCGCGCGCAGCCCAGCATACCAAGGATGGCTGACCTTCCTCCATGTCGCCTCCGAATCGGTGACAAGCCATTCCACTCAACGGGTATGGACTGCTTTGGCCCGCTGCACATAAAGAAAGGAAGAGGAACCGAGAAGCGGTGGGGTATTGTATTCAAATGCATGACCACCAGAGCGATACACATCGAGCTTCTCCCGACCATGAGCACAGACTCATTCCTTATGGCCTTCCGTAGATTCACATCACGGAAAGGAAGACCGTCTACCCTATTGTCCGATCATGGGACAAACTTCAAAGGCGGCGAAAGAGAGCTGAGAGAGAGCTTCCAAGCTATGGGCCCAGAACTTAAGACCCACCTCGCTCCAGCACAGGTTGATTTCCAATTCAACCCCCCAAACGCACCCCACTTCGGTGGCACTTGGGAACGAGAAGTGCGCTCCATAAAGACAGCCCTGTACGCAGTACTTGGGGCCCAGACTGTGGCGGAAGAAGTCCTAATGACAGTCCTCACGGAGATTGAGGGAGTACTTAACTCGAAGCCCCTCGGATATGTCTCCAGTGATGTGGCGGATATCGACCCAGTTACCTCCAACACACTCCTGATGGGGCGGCTAGATCCTGCATTACCACGGCCTGAAGAAGCGAACGGCCGACGAATGTGGAGGTACAGCCAAGTATTAGCCGACAAGTTTTGGAACAGTTTCCTACTGCACTACCTACCGTCTCTACAGACCCGCCAGAAGTGGGTAAAGGAGAGAGACAATTTGACAGAAGGAACAGTCGTCATGATTATCGATCAATCACTGCACAGAGCTATGTGGCCGGCCGGCCGCGTAAGCAAAGTGATCACCGGTGCCGACGGCAAGGTCCGAGCAGCTGAAGTGCTCGTCCAGGGTCGCACTTACACCCGTCCCGTGGCAAGGCTCATAGAACTGCCTCGACTCCCAGACACAATCGATGATGACCATGACCCTACAACCCTATGACTTTGTGAAGTTGACTGACCCCTACAGCAAACCCTTATGTGTAAATAGACAACGCGATTAATCTGTCTCTGTTTAACTGATTAGGTCTGGGACCTATTCAGGGGGTGGCTGTTGTGAAGGGCCAGATTAAACCGAATATATATATTTATTTATATATATATATTTAATTGTATTTGTATATTCTCTAATATTCCCTGATATCCCTTGTATATTCCTTGTACAATATGCATTGAATATCCATTCTAGCCTACTGAACATCCCATAATAGTCTCCATTCTACTATTGGTCGAGACCTTGGTGCCAGGCTGCCATACCCCTCAGACCCAGTTCAAACGTACCGCTCGACATGTACGAACAAGTCCTAGTTCCGCGTAGGAATTTGGCTACCGCACCACTAATGGGACTATTTGTTCATAGTGCGTATATATACTGCGCTACTAAAGTAGGACTTTCTTTTCAGTCCAGTTTCTTACCCTCCAATAGAGTCACAGACGTAAAGCCTCCCCGCGACGCCACGTGTGGGAGTAAGGCCAAGTTCGCCTACCATCGGTATTGAGACATCGTGTATATTAATATTTGAATAGTCATATTTGGCACTATATCGTCGAGTTGGACGTAGTCTATTAAGCTAATAATAGTCTGTTAATATATAGTGCTTCGTGCGGTGAGAATACTACCGTAGTCAGTACCCCATCGTTTCGGGCAGAGAACTGGCTGCTTACCCAGGGTGGTTGACCCTATGTGAAGCTGCACCCGAGGAGCCCCAGAGCCGACGAGCGAGTGGACCTGTATACCGGATTATTCTACCGACGACAGCCCGCCTTCCCAGGCACGGATTATGCTTTGGATACTTTGATTATTCCATGGATAAAGACCCCCGACACTGCCGTGTGTTGGAACCCCCCCCCCTGGAGAGGACGCAAGGTGAGGAGACGCTCTGCAAGACGAGGTCGCTTCACGTCTCTCCCCCGTGGACCGGAGAGAGCCGGCCCACAAAGAGTCCACCTGCTTTCATCTGTGGTCCAAGGATCGCCGGCGCATTGAACGGCACTACAGTGGGTTCACCTGGGATACCCTTGGCCGGACGAGGCAGCTGGATTCTACCCCCCCCCCCCCCCTCCTACTCCTGTCGGCTTACAAGCGACCGGATTAACCCCCTCTAGTGTATCTAGTATATAATCATTAAAGTATCATTGCTGTTATTCCTTAACTATTCCAGGTCGTATATTTACCACCTGCGCCTTCAGAGATTGGACATTCTCTATTGATATACAGACGAATACTCTTTGCCATAAAAGTGCATACTATTTCAATTCATAAATGTAATTAAGTGATTAAGTGCTTATTCTACACACCATCGCTGTGTAGAAATAAAGACCTGTTTCTAATTCGTACATTTGTGTTGGATCCGTTTCATCTACGTGAGAGTGTTCATGATAATATATTTATGCCGTGTACTGGGTGGCCGAATATTAAGTACAAAGGTAGTGGTAGTAAGTATCATATCTAGTAATACAGTCAGGGAATTGTACCCCTCAGTTACAGATACCATACTGTAATTCTACTGTAAACAGATAATATACTGTATGTATACTGTAAACAGATAATATACTGTACTTCTACTGTAAAAATATACAATACTGTACTTCTACTGTAAACAGATACTGTACTTCTACTGTAAACCGATACTATACTGTACTTCTACTGCAAACCGATACTATACTGTACTTATACTGTAAACAGATAATATACTGTACATCTACTGTAAAAATATACTATACTCTACTTCTACTGTAAAAAGATAATATACTGTACTTCTAATGTACACAGATACTATACTGTACTTATACTGTAAACAGATACTACAGATAATGTACTTCTACTGTAAAGCGATACTATACTGTACTTCTACTGTAAACAGATAATATACTGTACTTCTACTGTAAAAATATACTATACTGCACTTCTACTGTAAACAGATAATATACTGTACTTCTACTGTAAACAGATACTATACTGTACTTCTACTGTAAACAGATACTATACTCTACTTCTACTGTAAAAAGATACTATACTTCTACTGTGCTAAGACCCTATACTTCTAAAGTGATAATATATTACTACTAGGGCTGTCCCCGACTAAGGATTTGGATAGTCGACTATGATTGGCCAACATTTTTTATTAGTTGACTATATAAAAAAATTAAAATAAGTATAATATATATATATTTTTTTGGTATCATTCCATTTGGGCTG
This sequence comes from Notolepis coatsorum, assembly GCF_963971535.1. Classification (NCBI taxonomy): domain Eukaryota; kingdom Metazoa; phylum Chordata; class Actinopteri; order Aulopiformes; family Paralepididae; genus Notolepis; species Notolepis coatsorum. Next base: position 160,061 of record NW_028173796.1, on the reverse strand, counting down.
TGAGGGGTGCTTAATGTCTGAAGGAGTCGACTGAAGGCTTGTTGTCCTCTGCAAAAGCATGCAATTGGTCCACTGATGGATACATCTTGATATTTGTCTAGTCTAGTGTGTTCATTAGATGGGTGAAATCCTCTTTCAGTGCCTCAGTGCCTGTTTTCTTAGGCAGTTGGCCTCTGGTATGCGTGCCATTAGCGTTAGCCACGCTTCTAAGAGGTTGGCAGTTGACTACGGCTCCTTTCGACCCATTAGTCGACTATTCGACTAATAGGGGTCAGCCCTAATTACTACACAGGACAGAATGTTGCTTACTGTTTACTCATCAGATAACTCTATACTCTGCGTCCCACAGAGCCCTCTTCACTCGCTGGAGCGACTCAGAGAAAGCAGTCTACACTATCCCTGGGGTGTCCCCGGGTATGATGCAGCTCATCATAGAGTACACCTACACACGCTTTGTGCTTGTGACAGCAGAGAACGTGGAAGTGCTTCTGGTGGCTGCACACCAGCTTCGTGTCACTGGCATAGTAGGAGCGTGCTCTGACTTCCTAGAAGGCCAGCTGTCTCTGGAAAACTGTGTCGGCATCTGGAGGTTCGCGGACATCTACTGCTGCCCTGACCTGAGGCGCAAGGCCCATCTCTTCACCGTGTGCCACTTTGAGGAGATGTTGCACGTCTCACAGGAGTTTGTGGAGCTGTCCCCGCAGCAACTGGTGGACATCATCGAGAGGGATGATCTGAACGTGGAGAGCGAGGAGATGGTGTTCGAGGCCGTCCTCCGTTGGATCGACCACTCCTGTGAGGAGCGTAAAACACACATCCTTTTGCTGCTGCCCAAGGTAACTAATTGTATTACGGATACACAAACATGGTTGCTAGTGCCTGAGCCACATTATTTTTAATTTAATTTTTATTATTTAACTTTTTCTTGTTTGTCTGTCTCTTGTCAAGGTCATTATGATTCATGTTACTGTTATTATTGTTGTCGTCGCTGTTGTCATTGTTATTATTATTATTGTACTGTTATGTTCTGTTTTATGTATGAAAATAAAATAAAATAAAAACATTTATAAAAAATTAAATAAACTAATTGTATTACTGTGCATTACATTAAAATAACACTAGGTTCCCTAGTACAGTGGTTCTCAAACATTTGGGTCCAAACTGTTCCCTAGCAACAGAAACCGTCTACAACCGATGTCTAAGTTGTACCCGCTGTTTGCTTGTCTCTTCCCAGGTTCGCATGGGCTTGATGAGGCCTGACTACTTCAGGAGCAACGTCCAGAACAACCCTGTGGTGAGGGACAGCCACGATTGCAGGCCCCTCATCCTCAGCGTCCTGAACCCCCCTGGCTCCGACAGGCTCCCAAACCCCCTGACCCGCCCACGCCTGCCCAGGGAGGTCCTATTGGCCATCGGAGGCTGCTGGAGTGGCAGCATCCTGACCATGGAGGCTTACAATATCCGAGCCGGTGGATGGATGGACGTGAGTGTTGAGGGGGAGAGTCCCCGGTGGTGCCACGGCACAGCTTATCTCCGCGGTCTGGTCTACTGCGTCGGCGGCTGGGACGGCAGTAAGCCTCTCAGCAGTGTGTCCAGGTTCAACCCCGTCACTCGCAGCTGGCTGCAGGCGGCTCCCATGCACTCACGCCGCAGTGACATCAGCATGGTTGTGTTGGGCGGCTGTATCTACGCCATGGGAGGGTGGGACGGACACGTGGACCTGAACACCGCCGAGCGCTACGAGCCTGAAACCAACCAGTGGACAGTGATCTCACCCATGCTGGAGCACAGGAACTGGGCCGGGGCAGCAGCCCTCCAGGGCAAGGTGGGTTGAACTGAGGGACACAGGGTGCTAGATGAACACAAGGAACGTTAGATCAGAAATCATAAATGTCTTTATTACCAAGTAAGCTTGCACATACAAAAGATGTGTCTGGGTCCTTTGGTGCATCCACATTAACAGACAATTAAAGTAGAATGAAATCAAATGGAATATATAAACTAAATTAGAATATTCTTTCTTATTACAGATTTACATCTGTGGTGGCTGGAACAGGACGGAGTGTCTGCTCACAGCTGAGTGCTACAGCCCAGACACTGACCAGTGGACTCTGATCGCCCCCATGGGCAGCAGGCGTTGTGGACTGGGAGTCGCTGCGTACGGAGGACAAGTCTATGCGGTAGGTGCACACGGAGACAAATGCTTTATACTCAATATTTGTATAGATATGTATCATTGGACTTTCAATGCTTCTGTGATGCCCTCATTTCCCTAAATGGATTAATACAGTGTCTGCCTGCCTGAGCCACACACTAAAACATTCCTCTCATGTGTCCTGTCCTCAGGTGGGAGGGTGGGACGGTAGACACGTCCTGCGTAGCGCGGCGGCCTACAGCCCCTTGACTGACTCCTGGAGCGCCCTGCCCAACATGCTCACCCCCCGCAGCCACTTTGGCATCGCGGTGCTGGACGACCTGCTCTTCGTGGTCGGAGGCTCCAATGCCTTCTTCACCTCCATCTCCAAGGTGGAGCGCTACGACCAGAGCAGCGACAGGTGGACTGCAGCCGAGGACATGAAGATCCAGCGCTATTACCTCAGCTGCTGCATAATGCATGGCCTGCCTAACATGAGCCAGTACGCTGCTCCCCGTGCAGGAGGAGGAGGAGGAGAGGAGAGGAGGAGCAGGAGGATTAGGTGGAGCAGGATGAGGAGGAGAGGAGGAGGAAGAGGAGGATGAGGAGGAGGAGCAGGATGAGGAGGAGCAGGAGGAGGATGAGCAGGAGGAGGAGGAAGATGAGGAGGAGGAGGAGCAGGAGGAGGAGGAGGAGGAGGAGGAGGAGGAGGAGGGGAGGAGGAGGAGCAGGAGGAGGAGCAGGAGGATGAGGAGAAGGGAGGAGGAGGAGAATGAGGAGGGAGGAGGAGGATGAGGAGGAGGAGGAGGGAGGAGGAAGATTATTAGGAGCAGGAGGTGAAGGAGCAGGATGAGGAAGAGGAAGATTAGGAGGAGGAGTAGGAGGAGGAGGAGGAGGGGCAGGAGGAGGATGAGGAGGAGGATGAGGGGAGGAGGGGATGATGAGGAGCAGGATGAGGAGGAGGGGAGGAGGAGGAGCAGGAGGAGGAGCAGGAGGATGAGGAGGAGGGAGGAGGAGGGAGGAGGAGGATGAGGAGGAAGGAGGAGGAGGAGGAGGAGGAGGAGGAGGAGGAGGAAGATTATTAGGAGCAGGAGGTGAAGGAGCAGGATGAGGAAGAGGAGGATTAGGAGGAGGAGTAGGAGGAGGAGGAGGAGGAGGAGGAGGGGCAGGAGGAGGAGGAGGAGGATGAGGGGAGGAGGGGATGATGAGGAGCAGGAGCAGGATGAGGAGGAGGGGCAGGAGCAGGATGAGGAGGAGGAGGAGGAGGGGCAGGAGGAGGAGGAGGAGGATGAGGGGAGGAGGAGCAGGAGGAGGAGCAGGATGATGAGGAGGAGGAGGAGGAGGAGGAGGAGGAGGAGGAGGAGGAGGAGAAGGAGAAAGAGGAGGAGGATGATTAGGAGGGAGGAGCAGGAGGAGGAGCAGGAGGAGGAAGAGGAGGAGGATGATTAGGAGGGAGGAGCAGGAGGAGGAGCAGGAGGAGGAAGAGGAGGATTAGGAGGAGGAGTAGGAGGAGGAGGAGGAGGAGGAGCATGAGGAGGAAGAGGATGATTAGGAGGAGGAGTAGGAGGAGGAGGAGGAGGAGCAGGAGGAGGAAGAGGAGCAGGAGGAGGAGGAGGAGGAGGAGGATGAGGAGGAGGAGGAGGAGAGGAGGAGGAAGATGAGGATGAGGAGCAGGAGGAGCAGGAGGAGGAGGAGCAGGAGGAGGAGCAGGAGGAGGAGGAGGAGGAGGAGGAGAATGAGGAGGAGGAGCAGGAGGAGGAGGAGAAGGAGGAAGAGGATGAGCAGGATGAGCAGGACGAGGAAGAGGAGGAGGATGATGAGGAGGATCAGGAGGAGCAGGAGGAGGAGGAGGAGGAGGAAGATGAGGAAGAGTAGGAACAGGAGCAGGAGGAGGAGGAGGAAGAGGAGGATTAGGAAGAGGAAGAGGAGGAGGAAGATGTGGAAGAGTAGGAGAAGGAGGAGGAGGAGGATTAGGAGGAGGAGGAGAAGGAGGAGGAGGAAGAGTAGGAGGAGGAGGAGGATTAGAAGGAGGATGAGGAAGATGAGGAAGAGGAGGAGGAGGAGGCGGAGGAGGAATATGAGGAAGAGGAAGAGGAGGAGGACGATGAGGAAGAGTAGGAGGAGGAGGAAGATGATGAAGAGGAGGAGGAGGAGGAAGAGGAGGAGGAGGAGGAAGAGGAAGAGGATGAGGAAGATGAGGAACAGGAGGAGGAGGAGGAAGATGAGGAAGATGAGGAAGAGGAGGAGGAGGAGGAA